>NC_073629.1:95843072-96146103 GCF_029407905.1 Bubalus kerabau | reverse complement strand
CAACAATGATGCTTAGACATAATGTTTATGTTTGCTTTGCTGCTTTCTGTTGCCTATCCAGGACTTTGTCTTTCTCTGAGACGCTGAAAAAAGTGGTGGGAACTATCAGCAATGGAACCTCAGTCTATAATCAGGTCTCTTATAATTTTATCTTTTTCTTGTTAACAAAAAAATTCAAAAAACAAAGACAACAAAGGGACTTAGTGTTGGGGTCTGCCATGAATACTAAAGTGCCTGGGGGTGTGGCTCATCAAGGGAAAATAAACCATTCAAGTCACCCACATCAAGGAGAAAGTTTGGGAACAACTAGGCCAGTGTTTGCATTTGGGGCCCTGGAGTCAGGAGACTTACATTTCCCTTCCCTCTGCTTAACCAAGGCACCAGAGACAACCTATTCAACCTCTCCTTCTGGAAATATTAAGCAATCATCAAAGAACAGCTTTGTGAAATATTTTAAAATGTGTCTAGTCAGGATTTCTGATTTTAACTTGCTATTTTCCAAGATCAGCTTAATGCTGTCATTACTTTCTCTGAGAGAAATGTGGGTGGAAAGGCAGGAAGTATATCTTAAGAAAAGTAGCTGCCTTGGCCAAGAGCAAAGTTACAATAAGAGCATGGCCATCAAAATCACAAACCTAGTTAATTTTAGATGAATGAGGAAGAGTTAGAAACTGGTTCCAAATAACAATTTAATTAAACCTTTCAAAGTGAATTGACATCATGAATGAAAATCTAATACAGTACAATAAACTTTAAGGACTGACGATACCAATGCTCAGACGCTCCATACAGTTGGTTTTTAATTAAGGAAGTTAAAATCGCACCCCAACGAGTTCACTGTTAGGACTGACCCTGAAATGTAAATGTAATTATTTTATAAAAAATAAAACAGGGATACCTTAGCATCATCTCTTAATGTATTAAGATCAGAAAATCTTTAATCACATGATTTATTAAATAAACAGGCATTCTAAACAAACAGCCTGAAGTCTCCCGTTTAAAAAAAAATTTACTCCTATTTATTCATTAACAAAGCTATTGCTTAGCTCATCCCTGCCATAACCTACTCTATTCAAAACCATATGGGAAAGGACATTAAAAAACCGCCACAAACCATGGACTTCTGGTATTAGTGCTACACATTGCATACCCCTATTCATTATTCTACCTCCCTTGTTTAATCTATCATTAAGATTCAGTGACCCTACACTAAATTTAAAGCAGATCCTTCCTTCCTCCCATGCCTAAATTCACATACTTTTCTAGTTGGGGATGCCCTCAAGTATTAACAACTCTACGGGGTTTCTCTAATCTCAGCTCTGAACTATGTCATGCTATAGAACCAAGAAATTGCTGTTTTACATCTCTAACTATGAAGACTTCCATAAAAAAGGACCATATAATTTACTTAATAAGATAAAGGGAGAAAAATCACCATTTAATAAGTATTTTTTTTTCATTGAATATAGTAGAAAAGGTACATGGAGACATTATTATACACTGTGTTGTCTTAAAAGTGAATAATACTTCAACTGTATTCATCACAGAATTTAGAGTTTTAAATAATGATGAAAATGTTAGGTATTGACTATCTTAATAAATGGAAAAAACATATTGTTTAAATGTATAATTGATAAAATAATCATTTTGGGGGCAAAGACATTTCAAGAAATTAAGATAATATTTCTAGGACATATTCAATTTCATTTTCAAATTACAAACAAAATATCTAGCATACAGTGTGGCAAAATAAGGGATAAGGAATTGTGTATATGATAGCCTACCAGCTGCTAACAGAACTTTCTGTGATGACAGAAATGTTCTGTATCTGTCCTATCCAATAGGGTGGCCACTAGCCCCATGTGGCTACTGAGCACTTAAAACACACCTAGTGTGACTAAGAAAAATGACTTCAAATTTCATTTCACTTTAATTAATTTAAATTTACATACGTGGCTAGTAGTTACCCTATTGGACAGTGGATTAAGAAGGTAGAGAACATAGACCCACACAAAAATATACCGTTGATGTTTACTATACTATATATAGGGCTTCCCTGGTGGCTCAGTGGCAAAGAATCCATCTGCCAACGCAGGAGACATGGGTTTAATCCCCCGGTCGGGAAGATTCCCTGGAGAAGCAAATGGCAACTCACTTCAGTATTCTTGCCTGGGGAATCCCACGGACAGAGGAGCCTGGCAGGCTACAGTCTATAGGGTCACAAAAGAATCAACACAACTTAGCAACTAAACAACAACAACAACATACTTCATATAAAATATATACTATATGTACCTACTATATATTTAAACATGCTTTAACACATTATTTCCTTACAGTCTTTTAGCCATAAAGGTAGAAACACTGTGCTAAACTAATTTTTTACTTATTCTTTTATTGTTTTTAATAGGAACTATATGCATTAGTACCACAAAATTGAAAGAGTAATGATAGAATACATGTAATCATAACCTGAAAAAAAAAGCAATAATAAAATACAAAATAATTAAATATCAAAGACAGTAAAAATACTCTGTAGTTAAAGAAATAAGTTTATAACTCACATAACTGCCACATTATATTGGTCTAATTATTCATCAATTCATGCATTCACTTACAAAACAGTTACCAGGGAACAACTACAATGATGTAGATGTGACTAAAATAATTCATGTTAACTGTGCATCTGGCAGTTTTATTTTATTTAAGTGAGTGATGATTCAAACTTAATTATTCTTTAGGGAGGAATTCATACCAGCAGAGTGGGAAAGACAGGTGTAATGGATGCCATAACAGTACCAGTCTCACACTCTGATCCTTATTGACTCAGTAAGTTCTTACCAGCATCTATCACTTAAGTCATTACAACATAACAAAGAAAGTGGTGGACAGCAAGATGCAGACTTTCACACTCCCTTAAGGAACCAAATCTAGTTGGGAAGAAAATGTGTAAATAGTTATGTACAACACAAATACACTTGTTATAGGATTTTTATTTTAAAGCTAAGATTTTTATTTTAAAAGTGAATAACTGAACATATGAGTGAAAAATTACAGATGGGACTGAGAGTTAAGATATACACATAAAACTCTTGCCTCCTTACAAAAAGCACTTCATTCCTTATATTAAGTGCTAAAAATTAGGGTGTCAGTAAAAAAATATTTTAAAAGAAATACATAATCTACTGCTAACAAAGTGCTAGGAGAATCTCTCACTGGACTTATAAGCAACAGATAAACATGTTCCAGTTTAACAAGTACATTCAATGAATGCTAATAATTCATGACCATTCATTTAGTTGGCTACACAGTCAACAAATATTTATTGAGTGTCTACTAAGAGGAAGGCACTATTTTGTAGTGGTTACTGAGAAAACATAGTCTCTGCCTTCATGGAGCTTATGTTCATTCTATATAGTAGGTGCATGGTGAAGGGAGTAGTGAGAAAGGAGAGAGAAAGAAATATGAATATATAAACAAGATAATTTCAGAATTAGGTAAGTTCTATGAAGAACGATATTAGAATCCTTATAGTCATTCTCTATTTCTTGGACAGGTTGAATCCTGAATGAGAAGGTACAAATCCCAGAAAGAATGTTCCAGGCAGAGAAAACATGAAATGCAAAGGTTCTGTGAGATGTTTTACATATATGCATATATTCTCTAACTCTTACTATCAACTTCAATGATGCTTTTATTTTCTTTACAGAAAATGCAACTGAGGATAATAACTCTTCAAGTAAGAACCAGAAGCAAAACTCAAAAGGAAAATTATGGGATGTCGAGGCACTTTATCTTTTTTAACTATTTATGATATTTTCCTCCAAAACTGAAACTAGAAAAGTTTTCCAGTACATCATTACTCCACCCCTATTCCTTACCAAAGAAATGTTACCCACACTTTTCACTTACTTGGCTAACCCTTCCTTCACAGATTTGGGACATGCATCAGTTCAACTAAATAAACACAAATCCCAAATTACTGTCAGGTATAAATTAATAAAGTTTATTATACTAATACTAATTCAAAGGGATATTTCAGAATTCTGATCAAAGATTCCCTGTCTTCAAACACAGTTGGTGTTGTTTGTATATTTTGCTTAAGTGGAAAAGATATTACCATGCATTCCAAAATAAATGGCAAGTGCATTTGATCATATTTTATTTTTTGTCATGTTTCACTGCACTACACCAGTAGTGAATAAATTTGAGGATGTCTAGTTTTGAAAATGTGGCAGTCTAGTAATCACATCCAATGAAAGCCAGTTATTTCAGAGCATCATTCTCTGACCATCTCCAACATTACCATTACTTCCTCATGCTATATATTGAAAAAGGTGATGGGAATAGTTGTTGTTAAAGCACAGCTAGATCCTCATCATTCAGGCATTTTAAAGTAGATCAAGTAAACCTTCTACACTTGTTTATGCTTAAGGTTCTTTCAATCACTCATTCATTCAAAAAACATTTGTTGAGTGCTTTCTAAGTTATGAACAGGCTTCCTTGATGGCTAAGATGGTAAAGAATCTGCTCGCAATGCAGGACATCCAGGTTCAAACCCTGGGTTGGGAAGATTCCCCTGGAGAAGGAAATGGCAACCCACTCTAGTATTTTTGCCTGGAAAATCCCATGGACAGAGGAGCCTGGCAGGCTACAGTCCATGGGTCACAAAGACTCAGACACGACTAACTATCAAAGTTACAAACTCCCTGTAACTAGAGCAGCCTTCTCAAACACAAGTATCTAGAAAAGCAGACAAAAGACGAGTGAAATGTGATGGGCAAAGGGCATTCAGCTTTAGTTCTGAGGAAGCAATATTCAGGTGTTGAGGACTATGGCAAACCAGACAGCATGCCTCTTGAAGGAGGCAGCTCTGCTGCTGCTGCTGCTGCTGCTGCTAAGTCACTTCAGTCGTGTCCGACTCTGTGCGACCCCATAGACGGCAGCCTGCCAGGCTTTGCCGTCCCTGGGATTCTCCAGGCAAGAACACTGGAGTGGGTTGCCATTTACTTCTCCATTGTGTGAAAGTGAAAAGTGAAAGTGAAGTCACTCAGTCATGTCCGACTTGTAGCGACTCCATGAACTGCAGCCTACCAGGCTCCTCCATCCATGGGATTTTCTAGGCAAGAGTACTGGAGTGGCGTGCCATTGCCTTCTCCGGGAGGCAGCTCTACTCCAGAACAATTCATTACTGCCACAGAAACTCCGGGGTTCAGTATTGTTGAATTTTCTGATTCTTCAACAAAAGCCAGAAGCCAGGAATCCTGTAATGTTTTGCTTTATCTTGAAATGTGACACTTGTAAACTTTTAAATGTTGGCAACCAGTTCAAATTTAAAACACATTGGGACAAAAACAGATAGCTGAACAAAACAGTGTTGTATTTAGTAGTTGGCAGTTGCAAACTGCAAGAGAGACATGAAGATCGAGGTGATACTCTTGCCTTCACGAAAGTCACAGCCCAATGAACATCTGTCACACTCAGAAACAAACACTCATGGTACAATGTGATAAATATAATGCTAAAGATATCAATAAAGTATTAGGAAGGTAGAGAAGAGACAACTATAACAGCTGTAACTATCATTTATTGAGTGCCAAGGCACTGATTCGGAGAAGGCAATGGCACCCCACTCCAGTACTCTTGCCTGGAAAATCCCATGGATGGAGGAGCCTGGTAAGCTGCAGTCCATGGGGTCGCGAAGAGTTGGATACGACTGAGCGACTTCCCTTTCACTTTTCACTTACTCCAGTGTTCTTGCCTGGAGAATCCCAGGGACGGGGGAGCCTGGTGGGCTGCCGTCTCTGGGGTCGCACGGAGTCAGACACGACTGAAGTGACTTAGCAGCAGCAGCAGCAGCAAGGCACTGATTACCCATTTTGCATGTGTTACTACATTTCATGCTCATATCAACCCTGTGTATACAGAAATGACTATATTAAAGTGGTAGACCCAGATTTGAACTCCATTCTTTCCAATTGTAAAAATGTGTTTTTGTCCTACCATATTACACTGGTACCCACTGCTCTAAATAAAAGTCTCAGTTTCTAAAGATCAACCACATGAACATATGAAAATGAAACAAATTACTTTTTCACCCATTCTATCTCATTCCAGAAAAAAAGAGAAATCTTTTTTCTTTTCAATTTAATAATCACACTGGAAGATACTTATAAAATGCATTCTTTAAGATGTAATTTTTAAATATTAACATTTGAGTTGTAATATATTTGCATCATTAAGTTTTATCGAAAATGCTGAGATTCCAGTGTTTGAAGAATTACATGTACTCAATATGCAATAAAATTTATGAATTTATTTAGCAGATACTCAAATAGTACTTAAAGGCACTAATCTAAGTACTTTGTAAATGTTAACTATTTTCATGATTTTTCTTTTATAAACCATTTTACTGAAGTATGATTAAAATATAAAAAGCTATATATATTTAATATACACAACTTGATGAATTAAACCTGTGAAACTATCACCAGAATTTACACCATAAATCCATCCACCACCCCCAAAAGTTTCCTCCCACCCTCTTTATTTATTATCATTAGAATTACCATTCAGTTCAGTTCAGTTCACTCACTCAGTAGTGTCCAACTCTTTGTGACCCCATGAATCACAGCACGCCAGGCCTCCCTGTCCATCACCAACTCCCAGAGTTCACCCAAACTCATGTGCATAGAGTCGGTGATGCCATCCAGCCATCTCATCCTCTGTCGTCCCCTTCTCCTCCTGCCCCCAATCCCTCCCAGCATCAGGGTCTTTTCAAATGAGTCAGCTCTTCATATCAGGTGGCCAAAGTATTGGAGTTTCAGCTTCAACATCAGTCCTTCCAATGAACACCCAGGACTGATCTCCTTTAGGATGGACTGGTTGGATCTCCTTGCAGTCCAAGGGACTCTCAAGAGTCTTCTCCAACACCACAGTTCAAAAGCATCAATTCTTCGGCGCTCAGCTTTCTTTATAGTCCAACTCTCACATCCATACATGACCACTGGAAAAACCATAGCCTTGACTAAACAGACCTTTGTTGGCAAAGTAATATCTCTGCTTTTTAATATTTTCTGATAAAAACATTTAACATAAGATCCACCGTCTTGGCAAAATTTAAGTATATAATACAGTACTGTTAACTACAGACACTGTGTTTTACTCTAGATCTCTAGGATTTATATATTCTGTATAACTAAAACTTCATATCCTTTCACTAATGCCTTCCCATTTCCTTCTTCCTCCAACATCTAGCAACCACCATTCTATTTTGTTCCTATAAATCTGATTATCTTAGATTCCTCATGTAAGTAGTATCATGGAGAATTTGTCCTGTGTCTATTTCACCTAGCACACTGTCCTCCAGATTCATCCATGTTTCTGCAAATGGCAGCATTTTCTTCTTTATTAAGGATGAATAATATTCCATTATAGTTATAATTTATCTTTATTATTTATTTATTTTTAATAATTTACAAATAAATTACTATTTATTTTGTTTATTCATCTAGAGATAAGGCATCTGAGGCACAGAGATGATATGTAACTTAACCGAAATCACGTAACGGTAAGTTCCGGAGGCAGTATTCTGGTCCAGGCAGTCTGGCTCAACAATCCATACTTTTAACCACTATGCTCTTCTGCCTCTCTACATTTTATTCCAGTAATGATATATTGAAAAGGGCACTAAACTAAACACTACAACATATACTTGGTCTAAAGTAAAATTAACAACGTGAATCAAGGGCGGCAGTGTCACTGTAGTTTAACCATCACTATACACATTAACTCAGAGAAGGCGATGGCACCCCACTCCAGTACTCTTGCCTGGAAAATCCCATGGATGGAGGAGCCTGGTAGGCTGCAGTCCATGGGATCGCGAAGAGTCAGACACGACTCAGCGACTTGCCTTTCACTTTTCACTTTCATGCACTGGAGAAGGAAATGGCAACCCACTCCAGTGTTCTTGCCTGGAGAATCCCAGGGACGGGGGAGCCTGGTGGGCTGCTGTCTACGGGGTCACACAGAGTCGGACACGACTAAAGTGATTTAGCATTAGCATACACATTAACTAATCACCACTAATTTAATAAATACTAAAATAACCTGACTTGGAAACTACTATAATATCATTAAGATAATGATACAGAAAGAAAAACGTTTACTTTTTGAGTAATTAAGGAAATGCATATTGAAACAAACACCATTCACACCTTTCAGTTCAGTTCAGTTCAGTTGCTCAGTCATGCCCAACTCTGTGACCCCATGGACCACATGCAGTATGCCAGGCTTCCATGTCCGTCACCAACTCCTGGAGCTTGTTCAAACTCATGTTCATTGAGTTGGTGATGCCATCCAATCATCTCATCCTCTGTTGCCCCCTTCTCCTCCAGCTTTTAATCCTTCCCAACATCAGTGTCCCTTCCTATGAGTCAGTTCGTCACATCAGGTGGCCAAAGTATTCAAGCTTCAGCTTCAACATCAGGCCTTCCAGTGAATATTTATGATTGATTCCCTTTAGAATTGACTGGGTTTTATCTCCTTGCAGTCCAAGGGACTCTCAAGAGTCTTCTCCAACACCACAGTTCAAAAGCATCAATTCTTTGATGCTCAGCTTTCTTTATGGTCCAACTCTCATATCTATACATGACTACTGGAAAAACCACAGCTTTGACTAGACTCACCTTTGTCAGTAAAATAATATCTCTGCTTTTTAATATGCTATCTAGGTTTATCATAGATTTTCTTCCAAAGAGCAAGCATCTTTTAATTTCATGGCTGCAGTCAGCATCTGCAGTGATTTTGGAGCCCAGGAAAATAAATCTGTCACTGTTTCCACTGTTTCCCCATCTATTTGCCATGAAGTGATGGGACCAAATGTCATGATCTTTGGCAGTTCAATGTTGAGCTTTAAGCCAATTTTTTCCCTCTCCTCTTTCACTTTCATCAAGAAGCTCTTTAGTTCTTCACTTTCTTCTATAAGGGCAGTGTCATCTGCCTATCCAAGGGTATTGATATTTCTCCCAGCAATCTTGATTCCAGCTTGTGCTTTATCCAGTCCGGCATTTCGCATGATGTACTCTGCATAGAAGTTAAATACACAGGGCAGCAATATACAGCCTTAATGCACTCCTTTCTCAATTTGTAACCAATCTGTAGTTCCATGTCTGGTTCTAATAGTTGTTTCTTGACCTGCATACAGATTTCTCAGGAGGCACATAAGGTGGTCTGGTGTGCCCATCTCTTAAAGAACTTACCACAGTTTGTTGTGATCCACACAGTCTAAGGCTTTAGCATAGTCAATAAAGCAGAAGTAGATGTTTTTCTGGAACTCTCTTGCTTTTTCTATGATGCAACAGATGTTGGCAATTTGATCTCTGGTTCCTCTGCTTTTTCTAAATTCAGCTTGAACATCTGGAAGGTCTCGGTTCACGTACTTTTGAAGACTCGCTTGGAGAATTTTGAGCATTACTTTGCTAGCCTGTGAGATGAATGCAATTGTATGGTAGTTTGAGCATTCTTTGGCATTGCCTTTCTTTGGGATTGGAATGAAAACTGACCTTTTCCAGTCCTGTGGCCACTGCTGAGTTTTCCAAATTTGCTGGCATATGGAGTGCAGCACTTTCACAGCATCATCTTTTAGGATTTGATAGCTCAACTGGAATTCCATCACCTCCACTAGCTTTGTTCGTAGTGATGCTTCCTAAGGCCCACTTGACTTCGCATTCCAGGATGTCTGGCTCTAGGTGAGTGATCACACCATCGTGATTATCTGGGTCATGAAGTTCTTTTTTGTACAGTTCTTCTGTGTATTCTTGCCACCTCTTCTTAATATCTTCTGCTTCTGTTAAGTCCATACCATTTCTGTCCTTTATCGTGCCCATCTTTGCATGAAATGTTCCCTTGGTATCTCTAATTTTCTTGAAGAAATCTCTAGTCTTTCCTATTCTATTGTTTTCCTCTATTTCTTTGCATTGATCACTGAGGAAGGCTTTCTTATCTTTCCGTGCTCTTCTTTGGAATTCTGCATTCAGATGGGTATATCTTTCCTTTCCTCCTTTTCCTTGTCCTTCTCTTCTCAGCTATTTGTAAGGCCTCCTCAGACAACTATTTTGCCTTTTGGTATATCTTTTTCTTGGGGATAGTCTTGATCATTGCCTCCTGCACAATGTTACAAAGCTCTGTCCATAGTTCTTCAGGCACTCTGTCTATCAGATCTAATCCCTTGAATCTATTTGTCACTTCCACTGTATAATCGTAGGATATTTGATTTAGATCATACCTGAATGGTCTAGCAGTTTTCCCTACTTTTTTCAATTTAAGTCTGAAATTTGCAATAAAGAGGTCATGACCTGAGCCACATTCAGCTCCTGGTCTTGTTTCTGCTTATATAGAGCTTCTCCATCTTTGGCTGCAAAGAATATAATCAGTCTGATTTCAGTATTGACCATCTGGTGATGTCCATGTGTAGAGTCTTCTCTTGTGCTGTTGGAAGAGGATGTTTGCTATGACCAGTGCATTCTCTTGGCAAAACTCTACTAGCCTTTCCCCTGTTTCGTTTTGTAGTCGAAGGCCAAATTTGCCTGTTACTTCAGTTATCTTTTGATGTTCTACTTTTGCATTCTATTCCCCTATGACGAAAAGGACATCTTTTTTTGGTGTTAGATTTAGAAGGTCTTGTAGGTCATCATAGAACATTCAACTTCAGCTTCTTTGGCATTAGTGGTTGGGGCATAGACTTGGATTACTGTGGTATTGAACAGTTTGCCTTGGAAATGAACAGAGATCATTCTGTCATTTTTGAGACTGCATCCAAATACTGCATTTTGGGCTCTTTTGTTGACTAGGAGGGCTATTCCATTTCTTCTAAGAGATTCTTGCCCACAAGAGTAGATATGGTTATCTGAATTAAATTCAATCATTCTGGTCCATTTTAGTTCACTGATTCCTAAAATGTTGATGTTCACTCTTGCCACTCCTGTTTGACCACTTCCAATTTACCTTCATTCATGGACCTAACATTCCAGGTTCCTATGCAATATTGTTCTTTACAGCACCAGACTCTACTTCCATCACCAGTCACGTAGACAACTGGGCATTTTTTTCGCTTTGGCTCTGTCTCTTCATTCTTTCTGGAGTTACTTCTCCACTCTTCTCCAGTAGCATATTGGGCACCTTCCAATCCGTGGTGTTCATCTTTCACTATCATATCTTTTTGCCTTTCAATTAGGAAAACAACTAAAAATACTGATATAACTCACTGTTTGCTACGAATACAATGTAACACACATACTTAATAGTGCTGATGGGTGAAGAAGTAGCAAAGCTTTTTTGAGGGGGGCAATCTGGCAATATCTATCAAAATAAAGTGAAAGCAACCTTTAACAGAAGCCACTGCATTTCTAAGTAGCTATTTTAGAGAAATCCACACAACTCACGAAGTAGGACTGTTATCTTTTATTTTTTAGACTCCTGAGTTCCTGAAAATATTATTTATTATTTTATTATTATTTTCAATGAAAATATTATTTATGTACTTTTTGAGTAATTAAAAAAAATAACATTATGATGGAAAAACTGCTGTTTACTTCTCAATGTCAAACTTAAGGGATACTTTCTTTACCTAATTTCACATTAGTAGATTTTAAAAAGTAAGAATTACGAAACAAATCTAGGCCACATATGTAGACTACCAAATGAAAATAATTAACTTGTATTTTTTGGTAACTTAAGATGATTTGAGACAGCCACTCTCCATTCAAAATTAATACCTGACATCAGCCCCTTTCCCTTCTATAAGCAGCTTTAAACAATCCCCAACCCCACACCTTACCCTATAAGATATCTCAAAATATATAATATAAAAACTGCATAAAAAAAATGGAATTTCCCCTATCTCTCATATATCCAAATAGCATTAGCCTCATAGACAAGCGTATAGGCACTGAGTAACCAGGCAACTCTATACTATGGAAATCACAATGTCATTTTTATTTAACTCACGGGTCAGGTAATGTCAAGCATATATCTAAGGGCAAATTCATTAGTCTTTGATCAAGGTATGATAGGGACTCCTTTTTAACTCTAGCCTACACATTTCATGAAATTCACTGATTTTTAAGAGTAAAAACAGAAGTGAGCAAGAACTAGACAAGCTGATAAAATTAGTTGCTTTCTTAAAAATACATTTTCCTATGGCAGATTCTTTATCTACCAAATATGATAATCAACACAGGGTACAATTCTTTGTAACTGCTAAATGTGGCAAAAAAATTACAGAGGGAAAGCAAGTCAGTTCCAATTTGTTAAACAGTGGAGTTACAAGGTTTTAAAATATCAACTTCATTCATTTATTCCTTCATTCATACAACTAACTATTAAATGTCACATGTTCTATACATTACCACATCCCTCAGTATCCCTATTAAATATATAACATTATTTCCACTTTAAAGATGAAAAAAATGACATCTAAGGACTTGTCCAACTGATATACCTGTTTCTCCACACAGACATTTAAAAGACATTGAAAAGGTAACAGCCAAAGCTAAATTATCATCACATTCAGTCCTCTTTATTTCCAATAAATGACACTACCATGCACTCAAGTCAAGATTTCAGGAATCATCTTTCATTTTCCCCTTAATCTCACCATCCATTTCCTTTTAATCCATATTCAAAGCACGACTACTATAATCTATTAGCTGGACTATGGCAAGAACCACTTCACTAGTCTAGGTGCTTTCACTTTCGCCTTCTGCAATCCACTCTACACACAGAGCAAAAATAGTATTAAAAACAAAAAAATAGGTCATATCATTTCTCTATTTAAAACCTCTAAAAGCATCCCATTACACTTAGAATGATTTGGTCCCAACTTACTTTTCCAAATTAATAATTTATCCTCTCTCCCATCAAGTTATTTGTTTAAAGATGAATATATGACGCAAGCTGGGCCATTTAAATCAGCAGCAAGAATTCTGCTGTAACCATGAGAAAGGCAAACTTCACTGAAGTTAAACTCAGAGCTCTATAGTAGCCACTGTATCAGTACTTTGGAAGCTACTGACTAAGAATAAAAATATTTCAGAAGAAAATAGAAGCAAGAGATGGACATAGAAAATCATTTATGCTGATTTGTACTAGACTCACATCACTCTATGTATTATTCAAACATTAACAACTTACTATATGTTAAGCATATGTGTTGGGTGGACCCTGACAGGATCTGAAGATAAAAGAAATCTTGAGATAGATAGATAGATAGATAGATAGATAGATAGATAGATATCAGAAAAATAATGTTTCCTTAAAACGCAGTTACTTTCATGCCTCCACACTTTTTCCTCTGGTCCCTTGGAAAATTCTTACTCATTTTTAGAAGTTCACCTCAAAGATAGCCTCTTGAGAAAGCTTTCTTCAACCCTGCAGGTAAAGTTAATCCCAGTTCCTACAATTCTTCAACACACTTCATTATGCTGCTGCTGCTAAGTCGCTTCAGTCATGTCCGACTCCGTGCAACCCCATAGATGGCAGCCCACCAGGCTCCCCCGTCCCTGGGATTCTCCAGGCAAGAACACTGGAGTGGGTTGCCATTTCCTCCTCCAATGCATGAAAGTGAAAAGTGAAAGTGAAGTCGCCCAGTTGTGTCCGACTCTTAGCGACCCCATGGACTGCAGCCTACCAGGCTACTCCATCCATGGGATTTTCCAGGCAAGAGTACTGGAGTGGGTTGCCATTGCCTTCTCCGACACTTCATTATAATACTTACTAAATCATCTTTAATATGTATGGGTTTATCTCATAAAGTCCACATGCAAACTATCTTTGTGCTGTTGGCTGTCAGAATGGTGCTTAGCATCAGGAATATCTGTTGTATATATATGTGTGTGTCTATATTACATGGAGAGATGTTTATACAAATGTCAGAAATTGCACTATAAAGTATCAAAAGAAAGTAATTCTATCTCTATGAAAGATTAGCAATAGTTTTATAGAGGTGGCACTTTTCAGCATGGATCTTAAAAACTTTCTAGATATGGACATGGAATGTAAAAACAATGAGAGCAGAAGCAGTATGAATAAACAAAAGTGCAAGAAACTGAAGAAGTGTGTCTCTAAGAATGCAGAGCAGCCCGGAGCAGTCAGAACCTCTGGTGAACAAGGGAGAATAAAGGTGAAATTGTTACTAGCTCGTTACAACACTCAGACATGAAGAGAGCAACTATTATTACAATGTAGATACTTAAGGGATAGAATCAAGCATCAAATGGGTGTTGAATTAGACTTTAAATTGCTACAGAACACTGTACATTAAATCCCCTACATATGAACCTTCAAGTTGCAAATTTTTAAAGATGCAAACATGCGTCTGCATGTCAGCTGTTGTATTGTACTACTGTACTTTTCAAGTACTGTACTGTAAGATTAAAAATGTTTTCTTTAATTTTTGTGTGTGCTTGTTTTTTAAGCATTACTGGTACAAAAAGTATTATATATCTATTATATTACAGTACTATATAGCCAAAAATTGTATTAGCTGGGTACCTAGGTTAACTATTTGTACAAATTGGACTTATAAATGTGCTCTCAAAACATAACTCATCTGTATATATGGGACTGACTGTACTAGATAAGAGTAATATATACAAGTAAGGAAGACACACCCACTATCCTCCTGAAGCTTACAATGAAAGAGAGTAATAGATCCAACAATAAAAGAGTTGCACACAATCCAGGCAATAATACATCTTAAAATAATGTTATAGCATGTATTGAGTGCTTATTACATTTTAAGCATTGTTAGGAGCTTCAGATACACTAGTAAAGTTAATCTTCAGAACATACCTGAGACTGATCGTCATCTCAGAGATGAGTAAACTGAGGCAGGAAGAGGCTAAACAACTCCCAAGCTCACAGAGTTTCTAAGTGGAGGGTCTAGTACAAAGTGTTACATCAGTATAGGAGACTGGATTTGACTGGAAATGTTTCTTAGAGGCAGTAAAACTGTTTTGTAGATACTGAACTAGGTGCTTGGATTATGCTAGGGAATGGAACAACATGGTTTTACTCCTGTAAAGCCTACAGTCTAATAGGAAAGACAAGTAAACAAATATTTAATTACAACTTGTGATCAATCCTATGAGGGAAATAAACTAGATTTAGTAATGGAAACTAACAAAGGAGTGGAAACCTTCTTAGAGGGGGCAGAGGGGGATGGTGGCAGAGAATGTCAGACAATATTTAAATTGAGACCTGAAGAATGAAGAGCCAATCATAAAAAGAACGTTTCAGACAGGACAGTAAGAGGCAGGCAAGAGACTTATGTGTTTAAGTAAAGGAGGCAATGTGATAATTCTCAGTAAATAATTTCGTAGTAAATTATACTTTATTTCTATTAGCTATATTTCAATTTAGTATTGCTGAAAACATATTGCTGATTAACAAACTCATAACTCTATGTAATTAAAATGTAAAGTACATAGTAGGAAAAAAGAAAATAAAAAATACTAGTAATTGCCGTATCACTCCACATGTATTTGTAGGTCACAGATATTCTAAATGCAAATACTAAAAAATAGTTCTGTAGCATCTGAGCCATACATCTTGGCAGTTAATACATCTAATAACAACATTACATAAGTCAACAATATATTCCATATATGATAAATGTTCTAAACAGGAATAAGTTCTAGAGCCTGGAACTTATATCTTTTCTTCAAAATAAGTAACATTTTGCCTTGGGATAAAACCTAGCTTAAAAAAGGAAAATCATTTTCACTGCAATCCAGCTAGTACTCATAGTACGTGCTCAAGAAATCAGTTTTGTTTCATACCAAATTAATGATGATACAGAATTAGGGAATGTTAAAAGATTAAAATAATGTTCTCCAAGTTGAAGCAATGTCAAGCTCTGATAGTGTACAACAGAGTGGTAATATGGATAGCTAACTAATGTTTTCTAAAACTAGTGTTCAAGTGTTATGACAATTAGTTTTATCACTTGAATTATATTTTTTAGTCTGTTCCCTGCTATACATTATTTCAGTTCAGTTCAGTCGCTCAGTCGTGTCCGACTCTTTGCGACCCCATGAATCGCAGCATGCCAGGCCAGATTTTATCAGAAGTATGCCTTTGAAAGAGAAGTTATAACGCTCTATCACATTATTAAGAAAACAAATACATGTGGAGTATAATCAACAGATTATAAGAACTTTAAAGCCAAAAGTGACCTATGGGATCATCTAGTCCAGACATCTACTCAATGTAGCAGTCTCCATAATGAAATTATCTCATAACTGATGAGAATTTTGAGACAATTTCTAACCCTCTCCAAGACGCTCAGATCAACTTAAGATACTTCTAATTTTCCCATTCTTATAGTATAGAACACTTATAGAATTTAAGCAAACCCATTATATGCAGACTCTACAGAAAGCTATTCTCTAATCTGAACAGTTGCTCTACAGACAGAAACTGACTATGCATTACAGATCATAGACACTACATTAAGATTTCCAATTATTTCAATGAAATGCCCGAAAAAATGAAAACTCTTAGTTACACGCTTAATTTGTGATAACCATGACTTTGTCAGAAAAAAGTAGCTAACGTTTTGTTTTGATTTATTGTAAATTTCAAGTATTCTGAAAATGTTTCACAAATATTCTCCCCTACATACACTTCAAAAGAAATCCTAACACAGTAAAGTTTTTAATCCAAACAAGAATCTCCCATTTTTCTGAATAGCTTGTATCTCTTAACTGTGCCATACAAAAGGTAAGGTTTTATTAAGATGTCATCACTCCATTATTATTATCCTTGAATCAAACATCTTTAGTATCTGTGGTACATTAATTCCATAAAGCCCAGAATTTCAATGTGCAACTGAGTAGCTGATGCTTAAAGATGTACCTCCAGAGAAAGAGTGCACTTGCACCTAATTAGAACTGTTTGAAATTTTTCGCACATTCAATAAAACCAATAAATATGGATGTTGTCTAACGTCATTTTCTGTTCGTCTCGATTTTAACCAACAAAATATTTAACTTGTTGTGTAAAGTGAGAGCAGAACATGAAAAAAAATTATGTTGATAAGCGATTAGTCTATTTATTTACCTCTTTGATCAAAAGAGTGAATATGTTACACATCTAATACATACTGGGACTTTCTATCTTTTTAAAACAAATTTGAAGTACTATAAGTCACATAAAATATGGTGTACAGAACATAAAACTTACTGAAATCTTTAGAGAGTAACTTCCTATATTTCTATTCTTTTAATGATTAGTGTTGAGATCTTAATATAGTGTTGATAAACCTTCAAATTTTAAAATAAATTAAAAGTGGTTTCAAGTTTAGATGGTAACAGATGGCACAAAGAATGGCCAGAAAGCTAGCATTATGTTTAAAAAAACTTTCATGCGACATCATTATGAAGGATGTTTTATAAAAAATTAAAAAGTCAAGTAACTTTTAACATCTTTAAATTTCATCTTATATGCCACTTTTGATAAAATCAACAGAAAAATTAATAAGACAGTAAAGTTGTATTAACAGAATTTTTAAAGTAAAATTTTAAGGTCCTAAGACACTATATTTTCATTTGTTGATATTTGTAACATCTGTGATAAGAGAAAAATCAGTTAGTTACCTCTTATGAATATGAAAAAAAATCTTTCAGCTAATTTGAGATGGTTCACACTCTTGGTTTTCAACTTGGAAATTAAAAAGTAAGTTAATTCGTTAAGCAATAGATGCCCCAAACTTAGTAGGTAGCAAAGTCATAGCAAAAGTAGCTTAACAAGGTGATAATGGACAGAAATGCCATCCTAACTGTGCTATTGAAACATGTGTGTTTAACAGGCTTGATTTCCAACAAACACTTTTTTCTGGTTTAAACTGAAGCAGAAAGAAAACTGCAGTCCATGACAATGGGTCATTTTGGAACTTGGTCTCAAAAAACAGATTCTCAAATTTAGTTTCTACTAGCAAGAGTTCGGAGAAGGCAATGGCACCCCACTCCAGTACTCTTGCCTGGAAAATCCCATGGACAGAGGAACCTGGTGGGTTGCAGTCCATGGGGTCACTAAAGTTCGGCCACGACTGAGCGACTTCACTTTCACTTTTCACTTTCATGCATTGGAGAAGGAAATGGCAACCCACTCCAGTGTTCTTGCCTGGAGAATCCCAGGGACGGGGGAGCCTGGTGGGCTGCCGTCTATGGAGTCACACAGAGTCGGACATGACGGAAGCGACTTAGCAGCAGCAGCAGCAGCAAGAGTTAGCAGTACAGGAATAAGGCAGTTGATATATTCAATCACTTATTTATTCACTAATTCAGCTAACACCTTTCCTATCACAGAACAGGCACTGAGGCAGAGATGAATCTGAAGGAGTTCACAATCTGCTGGGGGTTAGAGACACACAACCAGCAGTGTGCTGATAAAACTGGATCTCTAAACAAAAGGCTGTGATTTGCAAAGACTGCTGATTTCCATGGTGTAAATACTCTCACTGTGGCTGATTTCAAGTAAGCAACAGTTTGTCAAGTTCACAAAATTTTTGAGTATCTCAGTTAATTTCAACAAATATCTTTTCTTCTCCTACTATTCTAAAAGCATTTTGTTCAGTTCAATATAGAGGAAATAAAAAGATGAGAAGATATTTATTAATAGTATAATCACTCTCTTCTCAAAGAGCATATAGGCTGGACAATAGGCTAAGACATCTACACGTTAAGTATGGGACACAGTGACACTCTGTGGCATTTGAGGACAAAATCAACAGGTAAGGAAAGGTTACATTCACAATAGGACAGAGGACTTAAGGTTTCCCACAGGGTGTATAAGCTAAGTATGGTCTTCCTGAAACATATAGGGGTGGTTGAACAGTGTAAAGAGAGAGTGAAAGTGAAAGTGAAGTCGCTCAGTCGTGTTCGACTCTTTGCAACCCCATGGACTGTAGCCAGACACCCTGGAATGTGAAGTCAAGTGGGCCTTAGAAAGCATCACTACGAACAAAGCTAGTGGAGGTGACGGAATTCCAGTTGAGCTATTTCAAATCCTGAAAGATGATGCTGTGAAAGTGCTGCACTCAATATGCCAGCAAATTTGGAAAACTCAGCAGTGGCCACAGGACTGGAAAAGGTCCGTTTTCATTCCAATCCCAAAGAAAGGCAATGCCAAAGAATGCTCAAACTACTGCACAGTTGCACTCATCTCACACTCTAGTAAAGTGATGCTCAAAATTATCCAAGCTAGGCTTCAGCAATACATGAACCGTGAACTTCCAGATGTTCAAGCTGGTTTTAGAAAAGGCAGAATAACCAGAGAGCAAATTGAAAACATCCACTGGATCATCAAAAAAACAAGAGAGTTCCAGAAAAATATCTTTTTCTGCTTTATTGACTATGCAAAAGCCTTTGACTGTGTGGATCACAACAAACTGTGGAAAATTCTGAAAGAGATGGGAATACCAGACTACCTGATCTGCCTCTTGAGAAACCTGTATGCAGGTCAGGAAGCAACAGCTGGAACTGAACATGGAACAACAGACTGGTTCCAAATAGGAAAAGGAGTATGTCAAGGCTGTATATTGTCACCCTGCTTATTTAACTTATATGCAGAGTACATCATGAGAAACGCTGGGCTGGATGAAGCACAAGCTGGAATCAAGACTGTCAGGAGAAACATCAATAATTTCAGATATACAGATAACACCACCCTTATGGCAGAAAGTGAAGAAGAACTAAAGAGCTTCTTGATAAAAGTGAAACAGGAGACTGAAATAGTTGGCTTAAAACTCAACATTCAGAAAACTAAGATCATGGCATCCAGTCCCATCACTTCATGGCAAATAGATGTGGAGTGGAAACAGTGGCTGACTTTATTTTTGGGGGCTCCAAAATCACTGCAGATGGTGACTGCAGCCATGAAATTAAAAGACGCTTACTCCTTGAAAGGAAAGTTATGACCAACCTACACAGCATATTAAAAAGCAGAGAGACATTACTTCGTCAACAAAGGTCCATCTAGTCAAGGCTATGGTTTTTCCAGTAGTCATGTATGGATGTGAGAGTTGGACTATAAAGAAGGCTGAAGGCCAAAGAATTCATGCTTTTGAACTGTGGTGTTGGAGAAGACTCTTGAGAGTCCCTTGGACTGCAAGGAGATCCAACCAGTCCATCCTAAAGGAGATCAGTCCTGGGTGTTCATTGGAAGGACTGATGTTGAAGCTGAAACTCCAGTACTTTGGCCATCTGATACGAAGAGCTGACTCATTTGAGAAGACCCTGATGCTGGAAAGATTGAGGGCAGGAGGAGAAGGGGACGACAGAGGATGAGATGGTTGGATGGCATCACGACTCAATGGACGTGAGCTTGTGTAGGCTGCAGAGTTGGTAATGGACAGGGAGGCCTGGCATGCTGCAGTTCATGGGGTCGCAAGGGGTCGGAAACGACTGACATGACTGAGTGAACTGAACTGAACAAACAATTAACATCTTTATTCTGGATACAAAGTATTCACTCCATGCTCAAAAATGCATCGACTACATCAACGTAACAGAACAATGCTAATTGGGAATTTCCTGGTGTCCAGTGGTTAAGACCACGCGCTTCCAGTGCAGAGGCTGCAGGTTCGGAACTAAGATCCCATATGACGTGTGGTGTGAACAAAAACAATACTGATGAAAAAGGTCTATGAAAAATTAAATCAAAGAAACTCTATATGATGAAATTATCAGGACCATTTAATAGTACTGTTCATGTTACCACCATGTAAAGAAATTGGTATTAATTCACTTGGGATATTATTCTAGTCATACAATAGACTTGCCATGAAGTAGAAACAATGTAAGAATCTGTTCCCTTTTAAATATTTACCAGAAATGCTTACGTGATTCCAAAAATCTCTCCAATCCTTAATAATCTCAAACTCAAGAAAAATTCTCTACAACATTACCAAGTCTGTCTGTTTCCTCTTAACGTCAATATAAAGGGGGGCGTGGAGGGACATTTAGTTATTATCTCAAAAAGAGTTCTTTAAATTCCTGAAAAATACTGGTAAATTGAAATCTGGTTTCTCATATATTGGGTTGGCCAAAAGGTTAGTTTGGTTTTTTTTCTGTAAGATGGCTCTAGTAGTATTCAAAACAATTTTGTTAGAGTATAGTGTGATGGCTGTCATATCAGTGTACATTTTAAAAAAATAAAAACTGGTGAATTTTTGTGTAGCCATTTTAATAGAAGAAAAACTGGAGATAGAAGAAAAAGCAACATTTCAACATATTATGCTTTATTATTTCAAGAATGGTATTAATAAAAATGCAACTGTGATGCAAAAAAAGATTTGTAGTGTATGAAGAAGGCACTGTGACTGACTGAATGTGTCAAAGTGGTTTGCAAAGTTTCATGCTAGAGATTTCTTGCTGGACAATGCTCCAAGGATGAGTAACCAGTTGAAGTTGATAGAGATCAAATCAAGACATTAATTGAGAACAATCAACGTTATACCATGCGGGAGATAGCCAACATACTCACAATATCCAAATCATGTGCTGAAATCATTTGCACTAGTGTGGTTATGTTCATACTTTGATGTTTGGGTTCCACATAAGTTAAGTGAAAAAACCTTCTTGACCATATTTCCACATTCGATTCTCCACTTAAATGTAAATATTCTATTTTTAAAACAAATTGTGACAGGCAATGAAAAGTGCATACTGTATAGAAATGTAGAATGGAAGAGACTGTAAGGCGAGTGAAATGAATCACCACAATCACACCAAAGGTCGGTCTTCATCCAAAGGTGATGTTGTGTATATGGTGGGACTAGAAAGGAGTCCTCTAGTATGCAGTGTCTTCTGGAAAACCAAACAGTTAACTGCAACAAGTAATGGTCCCAATCAGATCAACTGAAGGCAGCAACAAAAAGTGTCTGGAATTAGTTAACATAAAAGGATAATCCTCCATAAGAGTAATGTAAGAACACATTTTTCTTTGGTGACCAGGCAAAAACTATTATAGCTTGACTGGGAAGTTCTAATTCATCTGCCATGTTCACCAGACATTGCACCTGCAGATTTCCATTTATTTTGGTCTTTACAAAATTCTCTTAATGGAAAAAATTCCAATTCCCCGGAAGACTGTAAAAGGTACCTGGAACAGTTCTTTGCTCAAAAAGATAAAAAATTTTGGGAAGATGAAATTATGAAGTTGCCTGAAAAACAGCAGTAGGTAGTGGAACAAAATGGTAAATATATTTTTCTGTGAAGTTCTTGGGGAAATGAAACATGCGTCCTTTTATTTTAAAACTAAAGCAACTTTGTGGCCAATCCAATACTTTATCCTGGTGGCATCATCACCAGTTCTTTAACCCTTTTTGGTATAATATTTCAATTAGTAGGTATTGCATTCTCGTAGGCTCTCAGTTCTTGATACTCATTTTTGTTTAGTTTACTATTTTTAAATGTACAGTCCAATGGGTTACAATAAGTTCACAAACTTGTGCAACCATCATCAATAATGAATTCCACAGTTCATCACTCCAAAAAGAACCTCCCCCAAAATGGATAAAGGATTTAAATGGACATTTCTCCAAAGAATATGATATACAATAGCCAATAAGCACCAGAAATAATGCCAGGTCAATATCACCAGCCACCATGAAATGCAAATCATAAACCAAAATGAAATATCACTCTACATTTACTAAGATGGTTTTATTAAAAAGACAGAAAATAACAAGTGTTGGTGAGGATATGTTGAAATTGGAAGCCTTGTGCATTGTTGATGGGCATGTAAAATAGTGTAGTCACTCTGGAAAACAGTATGACAGTTTCTCAAAAAATGTAACCTAGAATTACTATATGACCTAAAAATTTCACTTGTGGGTATATATCCAAAAGAGCTGAAAGAAGGGGCTTCAAAAATATTTGTCCACCCATGCTCATAGCAGAATTATTCACTACGGGTAGAAGGTAGAGGCAACCCAAATATCTCGTCAATGCATGAATGGATAGAACAAAATGTGGTACAAAAAATACAATGGAATATTATTCAGCCTTTATAAAACCATGGAAAAATCATACATATGGCAAATTCAGACATTTTAAAATTTTTAACCTTTTTTTAAATTTTTTTTTAAATTTATTTTTTAACTAAAGGATAATTGCTTTACAAATTTTGCTATTTTCTGTCAAACATCATCAGATTCTTTTTAGAAAGCCAAAAATATTTTAGAACTCTGAAAATTCACTAAAGTAGGGAGAGAGATGCACACAAAAACAAATGTGTACACAAATAAATATGAAGATTTAAATTGGCTTTCCTAATTTCTTAAATATTCTATGGGTACCCATATGAAGACCACTGTGTTGTATTTAGATTACAGTATATTTCTCATCATGAAAAGATGTTGCATGTAAATAAATACACAGTTAAAAATATTTAATATTCTAATGGATTGTTGCATACCTAGCTGTTTATTATTAATTAAATGCAAAAAACAAAAACAAGACAAAGGAAAACAGTATCAGAACACCTAAGTTCATTAGTAGCCATGACCCATTCCCCTTTCTTACTCAGTCAGGTGTCCCTGACAACCATGAATCTACTTAAAAAAGAATGTTTTTTAAATAGGCTGTAATTTTTAGAGAAGTTTAGGTTTACAACAAAATTGAGAAGACAGAGTTTCCACATACCCCTTGCCCTGACACATTCACAGCCTTCCCCATTACCAACATACCCTACCAGAGTAGTGTATTTATTACAACTGATAAACCCACACTGACATGTCATTATTACTCAAAGACCATATTTTATGTTAGGGTTCTCTTGGTGCTATACAGTCTATGGATTTGGACAAATTTATGGCATGTACCCACCAGTACTCTATTATACAGAGTAGTTTCAGCCCTACTAACCTTACGTGTTATCTCTGTACATTTGCCTATTTTGGGCACTTCATATAAATGTAATCACACAGTATGAGGACTTTTTGTGTTTGGCTCTTTCATTTGAATAATTTTTTCAAGATTCATCTAATTTTTTCTTTTTTTAGCCAAGTACTGGTATCTCATTTTCATTTGGGTTTGCAATTCCCTAATGACTAAAGAAAGTGAAGTGACAAGTGCCTAAAGAAGGCAGAAAGTGAAGAAGAACTAAAGAGCTTCTTGAAGAAAGTAAAAGAGGAGAGTGAAAAAGTTGGCTTAAAAATCAACATTCAGAAAACTAAGATCATGGCATCCAGTCCCATCACTTCATGGCAAATAGATGTGGAAACAGTGGCTGACTTTATTTTTGGGGGCTCCAAAATCACTGCAGATGGTGATTGCAGTCATGAAATTAAACGACACTTACTCCTTGGAAGGAAAGTTATGACCAACCTAGATAGCATATTCAAAAGCAGAGACATCACTTTGTCAACAAAGATCCATCTAGTCAAGGCTATGGTTTTTCCAGTGGTCATGTATGGATGTGAGAGTTGGACTGTGAAGAAAGCTGAGCGCCGAAGAATTGATGCTTTTGAACTGTGGTGTTGGAGAAGACTCTTGACAGTCCCTTAGACTGCACGGAGATCCAACC
This sequence comes from Bubalus kerabau, assembly GCF_029407905.1. NCBI lineage: Eukaryota > Metazoa > Chordata > Mammalia > Artiodactyla > Bovidae > Bubalus > Bubalus kerabau. The sequence goes on along the minus strand of NC_073629.1, from coordinate 96,121,512 downwards.
AGTCCATCCTAAAGGAGATCAGTCCTGGGTGTTCATTGGAAGGACTGATGTTGAAGCTGAAACTCCAGTACTTTGGCCACCTGATGTGAAGAGCTGACTCATTTGAGAAGACCCTGATGCTGGGAAAGATTGAGGGCAGGAGGAGAAGGGGACAACAGAGGATGAGATGGTTGGAAGGCATCAGTGACTCAATGGACATGAGTTTGGGTGAACTCCAGGAGTTGGTGATGGACAGGGAGGCCTGGAGTGCTGCGGTTCATGGGGTCACTAAGAGTCGGACACAACTAAGCAACTGAACTGAACTGAATGGCTAAAGACATAGAGGAATTTTTTATGTGCTTACTGATTACACAGTCTTCCCTGATGGCTCAGTAGGTAAAAAATCTGCCTGCTATGCAGGAGATGCAGAGACACTGGTTCAATTCCTGGATCAGGAAGATGCCCTGGAGGTCTTCAGTATACCTTCAGTACCCCTACTCTAGTATTCTAGCACATAAGTATGAACTTTTCCTCATTTTACCATTGGGTTATTTTTCTTTTTGAGCTGTAAGAGGTTTTCACATATTTGAGATAAAGTCCCTTACCAATGTATGATTTGGAAATATTTCTTTCATCCTGTGAGTTGTCTTTTCACTTGACTGATTCTGCTCTTGGAGGCACAAAAGTTTTTAATTATGATGAAGCTCAATTTACCTGCTTTCTTTTTGTTATTTATGTTTTGATGTCATATTTAAGGAATCATTGCCTAACCCAAGGTCACAAAATTATTTCTACGTTTTCTGTTAAAAGTTTTATAGTTCTAGTTTTTACATTGAGATCTTTGATCCAAGTGAATTGATTTTTGTATATGATGTGAAGGAATAAGCCAATTTTACACTTCTGCATGTAGATATCCAGCTGACTCAGTTTATTTCTGGACTTTTAATTCTATCCCACTGATGTATATGTCTACTATCATGGCAGTAACTTAGCCTTGATATTCACATAGAATTTTAATTCACTTACTACAAGTGAAACTAATGACATCAAATTAATATACCACTTACTTTTATTGCATCTCAGTATTTTTAAATCTTATATTTTAGAAAGGTGTGTTATGCTTATGCAATTAACTTTTAAAATCTTGTTGCATGATATGTATTTAAGGCAAAAGTGTACTTTAAGATAAAAATAAAATTATTCAGAAAAATTCTTAATTATAGAAATTCAAACACCATGGCAACAGAGGCCTCCATTTCAACCTTGAGCCTTTTAAGTAACACCTTAATGATTAAAGGGATATTTACATCCCACAGTAGTAAATATGTATATTTATGTATACATAGTTTGGAGAAGGCAATGGCACCCCACTCCAGTACTCTTGCCTGGAAAATCCCATGGACGGAGGAGCTTGGTAGGCTGCAGTCCATGGGGTCGCTGAGAGTCGGACACAACTGAGTGACTTCACTTTCACTTTTCACTTTCATTCACTGGAGAAGGACATGGCAACCCACTCCAGTGTTCTTGCCTGGAGAATCCCAGGGATGGGGGAGCCTGTTGGGCTGCCGTCTATGGGGTCGCACAGAGCCAGACACGACTGAAGCGACTTAGCAGCAGCAGCATATACATAGTTATTATCTATTGACTAGTTTTTTCCTTCTCTCCCTCTCCCTCCCAATCAAGCACATATGAAATTTTAAAATTCACATGTAATCACAACATTTTAGAACCAGAAAAATTCTTGGAAATCATTTTCTATTTTTTATAGATGAACCAAACCCAGGGTAGTTAAATGAACTGCCCAAACTCATACAGGGAGAGAGCAAAATATCAGATATTAGAATCTAGGTTTCCAAATTTCTTTTCAACCACTGAATGCTAATTCATGTAAATATTTGCTCATTCAACAATCATTAAAAGGCGCTAGGCACTAGGCTTAGTGCTGTAAATATGAAGATTGAATGACTGAGATCCTGCCCTCAAGGAGCCTACCATGAAAAGGAAAACAAACACAAGGCAAATAGAAGGACAGAAATGCTACAACAGAAGTGTCTAACAAGTGCAATGAGACACAGGGACCTTATGCATATTTTAAGGTTCATTTTATATTTTCACTAGAAAAACAGAGCTTCTGCAGTCTTACACTGAAAAAGCCAAACAAACGAAAAAGAAATACCAGGCCACTCAGGCCTAGATGATCATATAGCTTTCTAGTGGCAGGGGGTTTAGACCTCAGATTCACTAATATCATAATGCAATAATCTTTCCACTATCACAATTAATTGCCAATTGAGAAGTACTGTTAGATTAAAACCTATAACACTGAATCTTGGATAGACATTCACTGTACTTAACATTAGGCTTATCTCTATCAGAGAACAAAAAGAGAATTACATAAATGGATATAGAGTCATGCTTTCGAAGTGGGACATATTCAAGAGGTACAGCAGGTATGTAAAAATTCTAGACTTGTTTAGCTTTAAAATCTACAAAATGGAAGTTTCAGTCTCTTTCATAATATGGTTTTTCTCCTTCAACTACGTGGCTTTATTTATTTTTTTTAACTCTCTGCTCACAAAGCAAGGAGAATTTTATCGGTATCATTAAATATCCTCCTTATGGACAACCTGAAAACAATTCAGCTTATTTCAGTCAAACAGGAAGTCATGGTTCCCTAATCTCTAACAATGAAAGAGAAATTACATTAATAAGATAGTTTTATTTAGAACATTTTTTTGTCTTTTCACTCAATAGTTTAATCTTGGACTTCCTATGATATATAATTTATGCTGTCTTCCCCAAAAACATAAATAAAAGTTTGTACTTTCTCAAATGGAGGTTCTTTAATCCTAAATATCCCCTCACAGATATAAGCCTAGTATTTGTTTAGGAGACAGAAAATAATGCTCTCTTGGATGCCTACAATCATTTCTAGTCATTCCTAGCTAAAAGTTTAACTAGGAAGTTCCTCTCTCACCTTCTTCTGAAATTGGTGCAATCATTTATTTCTTCACTATTTTTCCCCACCTAATGTCTCTAAATCAAACAGAATAAACATCAGGTTTTTATACTAATACTTTTAATTATTTCTAATTTGTGGGCATCTGAATTTTGTAGCATAAATTTTTAGCAAATTATTCCATAATCAATGTGTGGATTAGCTGTGGCTAAAAAGAAAAAGATTTCTGTCTTGTGTTCAGCCACATGGATTCCATACCTCTAGACACCGAAGACTAAAACTCTGCTGGCATTTTAAAAATTCTGTACTCTATGTGCAAATCTAACTGGTTTTCCACTGTCACTTATAAGTCTTTCCCAGCATTATTCTTTTCCAAAGTACCTTCTTTTCTCTTGTTTCCTTCATCCTTTTCCATCAAGTGTCCATGTTCAATATTATTTCTCCCCCTGCTCTCCCTCCACCCCTATGTATTAGCTGTAAAATAGATGTAAAGCTTGGTGTAAGTCCAAAAATTTTATGATCAAAATACATACTTAGCAAATTGTTTGGCTAAATCTTTCATGTATGATGAAAGATTATTACCACAATTCATTAGCAAATTATAGACTTTGAAATGTAGGCAGACAAATATTTGGCCCTGTATCAATCAATTTGGACCAGCTGGGTAGAAATTCACACAATCCCAGGAAACCCGGGAAGTGAGGTGCTCTTTCATTTTTCATTCACTTGAAACATTAAAGAAAAATTATCATTCTATAAAAATGTTCACTTCTCAAGATTTTAGCAGAGCTATTTTAGATTGAGTTTTATTTTCAGTCAATTACTACTTTAGTGGCCAATAAACTGATCATTTTCCTTGCAATTGACTGCAGAATAGTGCCTAATGCATATACGGGCATCTTGACTATTTATATTTCAGTTTAAAAGCTAAATATTTAATAATGATTCTATTGCCCTAAAAAGCAGATGTGGGGAGAAGCTATGGGGACTCTACATATACTAAACCAGTCTGGAAACTAATTTTGCAGTTATTCATGATAAATAATATCATTAACATTCTTCCTCTGAGCCTCTCTTGCCTAGTGAGGTGACCCTTGTACAAAGATTCTGATTGATCCTGTGTGTCTGTTTTATGGGGACAGCTGCACTTTGGGAGCAACTTAAAACAAATTTCATCTAAGGGGCATCTAATCCAGTCCTTGGTACAAGACACATGGAAAAGTCAGTGTCAAAATTAAACAATGCCGGCTTTGCAATGAGCAGATGCTTTTGCCTTGCAGCTGTAAAAACCTTAAAACAATCCAGTACTCTACTGTCTGGTCACGCAATGACCACAAAGCAAGGAATACATTTTGTCATTTACAGAAAATGTTTGCTATGAGCTTTTAAAGTCTTTTTCTTCTAAAAAAATGTTTAAGAAAATAATAATAGGAATACATTGAGGGTAATACAAGGTAATAGAGCCCTAGACTGAGCAACAAAATTTTTTAAAGTATATTTGCCAAAATAGATACGTTTGAAAAAGGATAACTACTTGGCTAAATAGTATTAGACCACACACGACACATTAGACAAAAGAAAAATTACCATACGCAGACATTTTAAGAGGTTATAGACAAATAACGTTTGGTATATAGATAAACATGTAAATATTTCCTATATGCAGACCTTATTTCTATACACCTAGTCTTAGTCTAGCTTATGTATAAGCACTTTATGTTCATTTACCTACCCAGCCTTTACTTCTTTGTTTTTGTTTATGGTTTTGCTGGGGGGAGAGTGGGGAGAGGGGGAAAATATAATTCTCTTTTATATTTTTATAATTATATAAAGGAGGCTACATAATTCTCTTTAATATTTTTATGTCTATATAAAGGAAGCTATATAATTCTTATTTTATGGCTAGAGGATAGTATAATGTTAAAACACATCTCAGCTTAAGTAATGTGGTATTTACCAAGGTATATAAACCACAGTATTTTCCAACCTTTACCCACAGAAGAGAATCTTGTCTCTGACATTCAGGAATCTAGGGGTTAATATTTTAATACTGAAATAAACTCTTCTTCATGAGGAGAAAAGCTCCAACTACTGTGTGTGTGAAACCAAAGATTAAGCCCCACCTAAACAAATGACTGTATGGTCATGATCAATCCACTTCTGCTAAATGAGGGTCTAGCTTTAAACATAGCTTTTTATGGTACCTACAAGAAAGAGAATCTAGTAGTCTTACCTTTATTTTAAATAGTCTACTGCAAAAAAATTTTTTCAGTAAGTTCCCCTAATCATTCAGATTTTTTCTTGAAATCTCTTTTCCTCCAACAATATCAATTCATTAACACCTCATTGCTTATAAATTTCATTGGATATTTTGTTAGTTGAAAGTCTGGGGATTCCCCTTATATTCCTCTCCAGCCTACAATCTATATTTGAATGAACAAGTCCCAAAGTAATGATTGCATTAATAGGAAATTAATTTAATTTAATTTAAATATCAAGCAGCATGTTATCCTCTTCATTAAAGATCTTTGAAAAGTAAAATTTTAAATGTTTTTGTGGTTGTCTTTATATTTCTATATTTTATTTTCTAAGAATATAACTAAAACATATTGACATATAAAGCATATTGGTGCATTATGCCAAAATGTAAACTCTAGACATTTGTTTTTTTGTAAAATGTTTATAATTATCACGTAAGTCATATACTATTGGTATGATTCTGTTGTTCTTTGCTAATGGCTATATTTAAAATAAACTTGATTACAGTGTAATATGTGCCATTAAACAAAAGTAAACAGTGGAACAAAAATATATCATAAGAGAATTATGCCTGAAATATAAAAATGCACAAAATAATTTGCATGTGATCCTTTGTACTTTAATCCATATACCTTAGAATAAGAATTAACTTTTTTCACTGTCAGTATTCCAAGTTACAATTGTACACAAATAGCTTTAAGAATAAAAAATAACTATAAATTTGCACAAACTAGGTTTGCTTATACTTTCTTTTTTATTTTATAATAATTTTGGTTACTAATCAGAATTATGCTAAGCAGAGCTGTGCAAAAACAATTTATTTGGAAGTTCATTTGAACTTAAGGTTATTAATTACACAAGTCCAATTTACATTTATTGGACTTTAATACATTATATATTTTTATGGTACCATGTGGAGATTTGGAAAAATGGTTGGCTCAAATAAGTGATTCTCTTTTAAGTGCATTTTATCCCTTTCAGTTTACTCAGTGACAGCGATATATTTTTAAAGTATATATTTTACTCAAAAAATTCATAAGTAAGTCACAAACCAAAAGCTAACAGATGTGTGACTTCTAATTAGTTATAATAATCTCTGCTTCAATGCCATTAGAATGAGCCTTTCTTTTCTTTTGAAAACTAAAAAAGCTTTCCTTTGAATTTTAAACTGTCAGGGTGCTTCAAAGTCAATGTACAAAATCTGCTTTGATTAAAATTTTAGACATCTACAGTGATAACTTTATGAAAGGAAAATATTAAATTATAATTATCCTAAACAGACACAGTCTTGTGAAACTAACCCTACATTCATGTTAAAACACAAAGAGTTGAATATAATGAATTTGATTCATCCTCGAACACAAAGCTTCACCACAGTAAACTCAGTCAACTGTTGCTCTTGCGCCTATATTCATGGTGCTTAAATAGCGCACTTTAAAACAAAAAAAACTCCAATTGGCTTTTCAGACATCCACCCTCCCCAAAAATAACGCACTTGAAAAACTCAAATGATATGAAAGGCTTCAAGGCCTCTTTTCTCCCTTTCATACCCTCTTTTTTTTTTATTTCTGTTTGCAGTAATCTGCCTTTCTCTTTCTCTTTCTCATTGCTACAGAGCAAGCGAGGAGGCTCAGAGCTTTGAAAAGGGGGCTCAGTGTGTAATGGGTCTACTAGAATTAATTTACTTGCACCAAATCCATTGAGCACAGAGGGATTTTTCCCCCCTCTCTCTCTCCCTCTCTCCTCAAATCATTTGGAGTCGAACGCAGCCCCCCAGCCTTTGTAATTCTAGTAAAGCACTTAAAGTGCACAGTAGGTGTTCATGAGGACCATCTGGTCAAAAGCAAAACAAGCTGCTGATTTTGCCTTTGAATAGAATGAAGCAAGTGTGAATTAGTCTCTTCAATTAGCACTATTACAACCTGTCAAGTGCATATTGTAAAACAGGATTATTACAGTATTGGTCACCAGTGCAATTATTTACTCTCTGCCTTTTCTTGCATATAAAAATGTCTTATGTTTATTAGTTTCTGATAACTGAACATAATATCTCTTACCCCAGGCATTTAAAACCTACCAACACACAAATCACAGATTATGAAATACAGTCGGCTAAGAAGTTGCTCAGATACACATACCTTAAGTAACAAAGGTCTAAACCACTGTCAACTTTTTAACAAAATTTCATTGTTTCTATCTTCTTGAAATGTAGGAAAAGAAATACTTACATGGGCTAAAAAAAAAAAAGCCCAACAGAGATTATTTTAAAATACTTTCAGAGGGAGAGAAAGACTTGTCAGTTCCAATGGCTGCATTGTAAATATTAAATGTATTTCCTAAGGAGATAATTTATTAAGCATCACAGAAAACCCAATATTTATAAACTGATCATTACTGATTTGTTCATTCGAAATAGCATAACTTCAACACTTCTCTGTTATAAAGTGCAACTTGAAACTTATACATGCATATTTAAAAGAAACTCATAATCTCCTTTACTGAAAGCTGAAGAAAGGCTTGAATTCACTGCCCAGTTGCTTAAGAAATTATCTTTTATTCTTGCTTAGATATCATTTGTGATTTCAAATTAAAAAAAAAATCAGACTATGATACATGCTAATTAAAATGGGTTCATTCTAATTGAGCTTATATGTCATTTATCTTGCAATAAAAATAAACCACTTAAACTTTTAATTAAATAAGCACACAATTTAATTTATCCTATTGCATATGAACATTCTCATCTCCCTACTCTTCAGTTCTGTGCCAGCAGCCCCTACACTCTCCATACTGGAAAACAAACAAACCAACAAATAAACAAACTATATCTAAAACATATACAGAAAGGGCATGTTAGTTAAGAAGTTACAGTCAATAAACTACTAGAAAATTGTTCATAAGTATAATCTGTAAAAGACTACATATTTAATTACTGGTACTAACCTCTAGCACTAAAAGAGAATAGTTTGAAATATATGTTAGTCAAGCAAGTTGAGAAAGTAGGAAAAGAAAAATGTACACAAAACCCTAACAGGAATTTCAATTTGCAGAATCAGAATTAGCCTCATGAGTTCACAGTTATTTAGCCGACATTATTTTCAAGGACTGATATGATTTATTTAATTTACTTCTTACTTGCTAATTCAAATTTGTAGCTTCCTACTTAGCAATCACTAGTATTAGTAATAAAATGTTCTACTATTTCATGCAATATGTATCTTTATAGGTTGTCCATTTTTCCCTTTAATTCCCATTAAGAAATAAATCAACATTAACAAGAACAGTGAAAATTTTAGGATAAAGGGAAACTCAGAAAAGAATTTAAATAATTCCAATAGCTATTCATCATGCTTTCTGCTGTATGAGACAAGGAATACTCCATGATTCAGAACCAAAATTACTTAGTTTCTTTAATCCTTATTATTCTGGATCATGTGTATATTCCTTAAATTTGTATGACATCTACAAAGCAAAGTGGATATTTTGTCTAACAGGAGCTTCTGCAATAGCAAGATGGACAACAAAGAACTATTTTCCAAGAAAAGTTGGCTTGATTTCAGGGACTTTATATCCTTTACCACACCTGGGATTAGGATTTGCAGTAGGCAAATCAATCTTTTCTTCCCCTTAATTTAACCAATCCCAAGTGCTTTTGTAACCACAGATCTTTAATAGTATTTGAAGACAGAATTACTTAGATCTATACAATTAACTGTTTAAAAAATCTAAATTCTCAGGGTAGAAAATTCATTAAATTAAGGTAAGCTTGTTTAAATTTTCAAGGAAAGTCACTACAGTGTGCCAGCCAGCTAACTGAGGACCTCAAAAGTAGAAATATCATGAAATTATCGTTACATTATTTGATAATTTTTATAAACTATCTTGTCATAATGGAAAAGGATAATGGATTTTTTATTCTTATGACTACTTGCAACCCTCCATTTTGACCTTTTTATACTAATATTGCCTTTTCCTCAAGTAGGAGGATAATGTAAGTGGAAGGATTTGTAAAGAGCTTAAAAAAAAACCTCAATATCTAACTAGCTTAAATTAAAGTCTAGAGCACCCAAAGGACATAAGTCATGCATTGTAAGGCAAGAGACCAGAGAGCCAGAATGAACAAACACTTGTACAACTATCGGTTTATCACCACTAACTTGCATGAACATACGGTCAGTGAAGAGTTATTTAAAATTCAAACTGCATCTAAGTTCTATTTTCCAAGTCAGTATTTTTTAAAATGTATTTTGTTAATTAAAAGTTGAAATTATAGTGCCTTTTTTGATCCTATTTCATTTAAAAGAACTTTCCCTTTAGGGTGTAAATATTGTAAGAGTTTTCTTTTTAAAATACAAGACTTTCAAAATACCCCCAAAATGACATTTTCCCCATCTAAAACAAAAATAATATACTACTAAGTGAAAAATAAAATCAAGTTTAAAAAAAATTTCTTCCTTTATCTCATATGTTGCTTAGAATTCTTCTTGAACCTTTTAAACAATACTGAAAAGAGATTTCTGAAACTGGTGACAAAAATTAATTTACAAGTTAGAATATATGATATCATTAAGCTTCCATAGTAACAGCAAAATTTCTAGCATTAAATAAGTAACACTGTAAAATCATTTCAAGATTATATTTTTGTTGTGTTGCAACGTGACTTTCCATCAGGCTACTACAAAAAAATACATGTATTTAAGTGTCACTGTGGGTTGCAAGGTGGTAGCATAAGAGCATTTCGTCCTCCTGAATCCCCTTCCAGGTATTCCAGAAGTTGAAGAAGAAAGGTCTTAGAGGTAGGACTACAGAGTAGGACCCAAGGCCTAAAGAATATAATCCACATTCCTTTTCTAACCTGTACAGAATAGAAGAGCCTATGTGTACCTGTCTGCCCACAGATATTAGAAATGAAAGTATTTATTTTTTTCCTGGCAACTAGTATTTCAAAATATTATTTTAGGTCAACTTTTAAAAAAGGAAAAAAAAAAGAGAGAGAGAGAAAAGGAAAAAAAAAACCCAAACTCTTGTTAAGAAATACATTTAAGAACATCCATCTGCAAAAATACTTTTGAGACATTTTTCATTTAGAAAATGATGTAAAAAGATTTACTGTTTTCAAGTCCTTGAAGCTTAAAATATATTTGATAATCTAAATAGCAGGCTACAGAGAACAGTTTCAGCCAACTGTGGCGTACAATGGCACATTTACAGAATTTTAAATATTTCTTTTAATAATTGATGTAGTCATTTTGAATCATTCTGCATAGGATATCAGGTGTGAGCAGATTGCATTAACGCTGCTTAAACATTTCAACTTGTCAGTATGGCCAACTCGATTTCGGAAATATTTGCAGTATTTTCCCATCGAAACAGTAATAAAGGCAAAATAAATATATGCCACTACTTTATAATCACCGAACATTAATGAATATTTTATGTCTTTTTAAATCTCCCTGTTTAATTTAAAAGGGTGAAATTAAGTCTCCTCCCTGCAATGTGCCAATTATCTGTAAATCAAACAATAACTTGGCCATTATGCTCCTTTTTGTTAATATAAGAGAAGCTAATTTGAAAACACTGAATGGCATTTTTAGACTATCAGTTTAATAGTCCTCTCTGCCCTCTTGTGGGAGAAAGTTGAAACACACTCAAACTATAAAAACTGGGAATGTTAAAACAAAAATACAAAAAATGGTAAATTTTGGCTATAAAAATCTCAATCAAAAAGAAAAATAGGGCAGTCTATATTTATCCTTCATGCATTCTACTAGTCTTCAACTTAAAAAAGTAAATCAATAACAATGAAATTTCTCTCTCATTATCTGTGCTTTTCTTCATTAAATTGAGGTTATTTATTATGAAACTAAATTTCTTATTTAATTTTATTCAATATATAATTTAAATTTTATAATCATGAAGTTCCAAGAATAACTTTCCAATAGGGCCAGAGCTATTATTTTTATTTTATTATTTTTAACATAAAAACAACAATGATTCTTCAAGGAATTAAAATCTTAAATCAGAGAACAGAATATCCATTTTAGAGATTTTAAATGAAATGGCAGTTACTATATTTAAAATCTTAGAAAAAAAATCAAATAATTTAAACCTAAAATTCAAATTAAGGGCCAAAAAAATTTTTTTTAAATCTTAGTTACTAGTCAATAAACTATTCAAGTGATAAACAGAGAAAATAAACTTCATGTAATGAGTTCTTTATGCCAAACTCAGCAGTTGAAATTTATTGATAAAATGAAAAAAGAAAACCATTAACTGTCCAGGCATTTCAGAAACAATTCATTTACTTCTGAAGTATTATTAGGATGGAAACTTGTTCTTTCAATATGACATTAATAATTAGTTTAAGCAATGTAGTCCAAAAAAATTTATGAAATAATCCAAGATTAAACATGATTAATAAAAACATGATTAGACACATGACTGCTGTCTTCATATCTTACAAGAGGTAATGTGACATAATCATTTCACTGTTTCTAAACACAAGTCTCATCATAGCCTTATACATATCTGCCCCGCCCCATCCAAGGAGATAAATTACTAGCTTTTAGGTGGGTGGGGCCACAGACAAGAAGTTACCTCTTCTCTCTTGGGGAAGGTTCTTTTTTGAAACAGTGGCCCTGGTTGGCTCCATTGAAGAAAATATTGACACTATAAATAGATTCTTATTAGATACTCTGGGCGAAATGACTGGGTTCCTACAGCATCTCTAGAACACTGCCCACGGCTAGAATTCAGCTGCTTAAGAAAAGCCTCTTCAATTCCTTTTGGAAGCAGGCAGGATACACATTATAAATAATACATTTGAGAGCAACCGTTCAAATAAAATATAAGCATGTCTGAAAACACATGCTATCAATAATTTCCAAATTAGTATTCTGAATAATTACTATAACACTGTGAAATATATAACAATGAGTTATTTTTAAGAAAGGTTTTAAAAGTTGACTGTTTTAAGAATTATCAAGAGCTTTCATTTACAACATCTATCTTTCTAGGTCAAGTAATAGATCTACAGTAATCATTGATGCTCCAGTTAATTAAAATTAAGAAACCAATAATGAAACATAAAGAGAGTTTCCAACCAGAACAGATAAGCCCACTTTAACAGGGTCAACATTAGCTATAATGAGCTACCTTTATTCCTTAACTGTGAGACATAACTCACCTCTTGAATGGTACTGCTTCCTGAGAAGTTCAGGTTGTACTCCCGCTGGACTTCTCGGTGGGTGATGATCAGCATGAAGTTTTGATTTAATGACTCCTGCAGGGCACTGAAAGGGTTGAAAGAAAAACAAGGAACTCTGAGATGAACAAGTTCTAGCTTGCTTTACAGTTAGCTGCAAAAACCCCAGGAGTACCATAACCTCCACACAGGCATGTCCGGGCCCAATGTTATCATCTTTTCAGCTCCTAAAGGCAAGAGAGCATGCTGAGAACAACCAAGGGGAGCTAACTTGTTAACTCCTTCTCTACCAAGGTGTTTTTAAACTTCAATTATAAATATATTGCATACATAAGAATTTCTACAAGTTATATGCTATTGCCTACATATGTATTTTCACCAAGAGAAGCATATTTGTCAACTATATTAAATTCCAAATATGCTACTAAAATGTACACTCAAAGACTCTGGTTTCCAAGTGAAATAGCAGTTCTAGAAGAACAGAAATTTGAAACTATACTCATGAGTATTGTATAGGAACATAAATACAGCTTCAGTAAAAATTGAGAAACCACTGAAATCTACAGAACTTTAATTGCTATACCATAATTCCCTCAAAATAATACGCTTTCATTTAGGACTCAGAAAAACACAGTATTTAGAAATTGGAGAACTCAGAGCAACATTAAACTCTATGCCAAAGTTCCAAATAGTAAGAAATGTGCCAGAATCACAAATAACAAATACATTTAGCCACATAAATTAAGAAACATAAGCCACGGTTCGATTTGTTTATGATAATATTAAAAAGCACTAACAGCAATAAAAATTTTTAAATGTCACCATTACATATGAACAATCTGTATTGCTAGTCTCAAGTGTAATTATGCCATACTTATGGAATAAAAAATAATATACGATTCTGGCCTTCATCACTCCTCCTTTGCCAATATGTAACTATGGGATAGATATACGTACAAAGTAAGATTAGAATTAGGCAGTTATCTGTATCTCGGTGTCTCCCATAGGGTTCACAGGTTAATTACATATTCAAAATATCTAGGAAACACCAATATACAGCATGAAATATTATTAATCAAAGTCAAAGAAAACAATACAGTTTCTTTGGGCAGGGACCTCTGTCACTGTAGCCTTACCACTTAAGCGTGATGGCTGGCACACTTCAGATAAATATTTGTTTAATAATGAATAAATTATAAATTCACAAGACAAGAGCAATGTTATCTTCTGGTAAACTATATGGGAATCAAGATTCTGATTTTTATTCATTTATTTATCAATATTAACTATGCCTTGCATTATTCCAGATGCTAAGGAAACCAACCCAAATAATATACAGCTCCTGTTCATGAAAACCTTCACAATCTAATGGGGCAGACAGATACATAAACAGCTGTAGTATAATGTAATAAGTAAAACTGAGAAATTGAAAAAAGTACAATGAAAACTGAGAAGGAAGTGCTTAATTGTGCCTTAGTGAAAGGGTGAAAGGGCTAAGGAAAAGCTTCAGAGGAGAAGAAAAATATAAACAGAAACTTAAAGGACCTTAGAGTTTATTAATGAAAAGGGATGAAATTTTAGGTTTGGGGAAGAGAGATGGGTAGCACTTCCTAGACAATGAAATAACACATGGAAGAACACAGCATGTTCATTCATTCAGCCAACATGTATTTATTGAGCACCTACCTACGTTTATGACACCATTCTAAGAGTTAGGCATATGAACAAAAAAAAAACCATCATCCCAGCTTTCATGAAACTTATATTCTAATAAAGGAAACAATACTCAATAAATGAATAAGTAACTTTAGAAAATGCTAAGTGTTGTGAAGAAAATAAACAGGATTGTAAAAAGTAGCAGAGGGCCAGGGGGAAGGGAATTATTTTCAATAGAATAGCTGGGGAAGACATCTCTGAGGAAGTGACATTTAAGTTGAGGCTGGTATAAGAAAGAGATAGCAGGAGTCTGATCATGTAGGTCCTTACAGACCACAGTAAAGAACTTGATATTTATAGTAATTGCAAAGGAAAGCCATTGGAGAGTTTTACATTGGGAAATGGTTAAGATCTGATTTACACTTACATTTATACATCATCATTCTGGTTGCCCTGGTACATTGTGGAAAGAGTCAAGGCATGGCTGGTCTCAGCAAGAAATGATGGTGGCTTATGCTAATGAGGATAGTAGAGGCAGAGATAGTGAAGAGTTGCTAGGTTCAACTGTATTTGAAAGGAAGAAACCAGACAACTTACTAATGAAATATAAGAGAAAAATGTTAACTCCAAGGCTATCTAAACAAATGGAAAGATGGAACTGCATTTAACAAAGAATTAGGTTAAGAACAGGCTGGGTGGAAAAACTAAGAGTGAAATTTTGTATATATTAAAGTTTCAGGTACCTACTACAGATCCAAAAACAGTGATGTACAGTTGTGTATAAGAACTGACTGTCAAATAAGCCAGCTTAGAGCAGGAATGAAGATTGCCAGGAGAAATATCAATAACCTCACATATGCAGATGACACCACCCTTATGGCAGAAAGTGAAGAAGAACTTAAGAGCCTCTTGATGAAAGTGAAAGAGGAGAGTGAAAAAGTCGGCTTAAAACTCAACATTCAGAAAACTAAGATCATGGCATCTGGTCCCATCACTTCATGGCAAGTAGCTGGGGAAACAGTGACAGACTATTTTGGGGGGCTCCAAAATCACTGCAGATGGTGACTGCAGCCATGAAATGAGAAGACGCTTGCTCCTTGAAAGAAAGCTATGACCAACCTAGACAGCATATTACAAAGCAGAGACATTACTATGCCAACAAAGGTCCGTTTAGTCAAGGCTATGGTTTTTCCAGTAGTCATGTATGGATGTGACAGTTGGACTATAAAGAAAGCTGAATGCCCAAGAACTGATGCTTTTCAACTGTGGTGTTGGAGAAGACTCTTCAGAGTCCCTTGGACTGCAAGGAGATCTAACCAGTCCATCCTAAAGGAGATCAGTCCTGAATATTCATTGGAAGGACTGATGTTGAAGCTGAAACTCCAATACTTTGGCCACCTGATGGGAAGAACTGACTCATTTGAAAAGACCCTGATGCTGGGAAAGATTGAAGGCAGGAGAAGAAGGGGACGACAGAGGATGAGATGGTTGGATGGCATCATGGACTCAATGGACATGAGTCTGAGTAAATTCCGGGAGTTGGTGATGGACAGGGAGGCCATTCCAAGGGATTGCAAAGAACTGGACACAACTGAGCGACTGAACTGAACTGAACTGAGAGCAGGAGAGTTGATAGCACATAAAACAGCATCCCCCTATCCTCAGTTTCCATTTCTGCAATTCCAGTTATCTGCAGTTAACCAAGGTCCAAAAATATTAAATGGAAAAATTCCAAAAATAAACAATTTCTAAGTTTTAAATTGCAGGCTGTTCTGAATAGCGTGATGAAATCTCATGCTTTCCTGCTCCATCCCACTTGGGTCATGAATCATCCCTATGTCCAGAAGTCATTCAGCAGTTATCTTGTTTATGAGGTCAACTATCACGGAGCTTACATGCAAGCAATCCTAATTTTACTTGATAATAGCCACAAAGCACAAGAATAGTGATAGTGGGAATTTGGATAGGACAAAGAGGAGCCATAAAGTGCTTCCTTGACGTGAACAGGTAAAAGTTAAAAAAAATAAAAATGTATACTGAGTTTGCTAAACTCAACACTAAGAATGAATCTTCTATCCATGAAATTGTGATGAAGGAAAAAGAAATCGTACTAGTCTCGGTCTCACCTCTACTTCCAAAAGTTATGGCTACAGTGCATGAAAGAGCTTAATTAAGAAAAGGCATTGTATTTACACAGTAAGATATTTTGAGAGAAAGTCCACATTCTTGTAATTTTTAATACAGTATATATTGTTATAACGTTTCTATCAACATTTATTGATGTTTATCTTTTACCTAATTTAATACTGTGCCTAATTAATAAATTAAACTTTATTATAGGTACAGGCATACCTCATTATATTGCACTTTGCTTTATTTTTTATATTTTTATATTTTGCTTTACCATGTGTTTTTTTTTTACAAATCGAAGGGTTGTGGAAACCCTGTACTAAGCAAGACTACTGGCATCATCATTCCAACAGCATTCTTTTTTAATTAAGGTATATACATGGTTTTTTTAGACAGAACTCTATTATACACTTAACAGACTACAGTATGGCATAAACATAAGTTTACATGCATAGGGAAACCAAAAAATTCATTTGATTTGCTTCATTAGTGGCTCACATGGTACAGAATCTGCCTGCAATGTGGGAGACCCAGATTCAATCCCTGGGTCAGAAGATCCTGTGGAGAAGGAAATGGCAATCCACTCCGGTATTCTTGCCTGGAGAATTTCATGGATAGAGGAGCCTGGCGGGCTAGAGTCCATGGGGTCGCAAAGAGTCAGACACAACTGAGTGACTAACACTTTCACTTGCATTTCATTATGATATTTGCTTTATTGCGGTGGTCTGGAATTGACTTTAAAATATTTCTGGGGTGTGTGCCTGTATAAGGAAAAACACAGTATATATAGAATTCTGTACTCTTTGTAGTTTCAGGCCCACCATGGATGGCAGGACTACTATAGACAGTATTTCCGTTATGATTATACAGTGGAAGTGAGAAATAGATTTAAGGGCCTAGATCTGATAGATAGAGTGCCTGATGAACTATGGAATGAGGTTCGTGACACTGTACGGGAGACAGGGATCAAGACCATCCCCATGGAAAAGAAATGCAAAAAAGCAAAATGGCTGTCTGGGGAGGCCTTACAAATAGCTGTGAAAAGAAGAGAAGCGAAAAGCAAAGGAGAAAAGGAAAGATATAAGCATCTGAATGCAGAGTTCCAAAGAATAGCAAGAAGAGATAAGAAAGCCTTCTTCAGCGATCAATGCAAAGATTAGAGGAAAACAACAGAATGGGAAAGACTAGAGATCTCTTCAAGAAAATTAGAGATATCAAGGGAACATTTCATGCAAAGATGGGGCTCAATAAAGGACAGAAATGGTATGGACCTAACAGAAGCAGAAGATATTAAGAAGAGATGGCAAGAATACACAGAAGAACTGTACAAAAAAGATCTTCATGACCAAGATAATCACAATGGTGTGATCACTCACCTAGAGCCACACATCCTGGAATGTGAAGTCAAGTGGGCCTTGGAAAGCATCACTACGAACAAAGCTAGTGGAGGTGATGGAATTCCAGTTGAGCTATTTCAAATCCTGAAAGATGATGCTGTGAAAGTGCTGCACTCAATATGCCAGCAAATTTGGAAAACTCATCAGTGGCCACAGGACTGGAAAAGGTCATTTTTCATTCCAATCCCAAAGAAAAGCAATGCCAAAGAATGCTCAAACTACTGCACAATTGCACTCATCTCACACGCTAGTAAAGTAATGCTCAAAATTCTCCAAGCCAGGCTTCAGCAATACATAAACCATGAACTTCCTGATGTTCAAGCTGGTTTTAGAAAAGGCAGCGGAACCAGAGATCAAATTGCCAACATCCACTGGATCATCGAAAAAGCAAGAGAGTTCCAGAAAAAAATCTATTTCTGCTTTATTGACTGTGCCAAAGCCTTTGACTGTGTGGATCACAATAAACTGTGGGGAAATTCTGAAAAAGATGGGAATACCAGACCACCTGACCTGCCTCTTGAGAAATCTGTATGCAGGTCAGGAAGCAACAGTGGGAACTGGACATGGAACAACAGACTGGTTCCAAATAGGAAAAGGAGTACGTCAAGGCTGTATATTGTCACCCTGCTTATTTAACTTCTATGCAGAGTACATCATGAGACATGCTGGGCTGGATGAAGCACAAGCTGGAATCAAGATTGCTGGGAGAAATATCAATAACCTCATACATGCAGATGACACCACCCTTATGGCAG
Organism: Bubalus kerabau; assembly: GCF_029407905.1. NCBI lineage: Eukaryota > Metazoa > Chordata > Mammalia > Artiodactyla > Bovidae > Bubalus > Bubalus kerabau. The sequence goes on along the minus strand of NC_073629.1, from coordinate 96,103,173 downwards.
AAAGTGAAGAGGAACTCAAAAGCCTCTTGATGAAAGGCAAAGAGGAGAGTGAAAAAGTTGGCTTAAAGCTCAACATTCAGAAAACGAAGATCATGGTATCCGGTCCCATCACTTCACGGGAAGTAGATGGTGAAACAGTGGAAACAGTGTCAGACTTTTCTTTTTGGGGCTCCAAAATCACTGCAGATGGTGACTGCAGCCATGAAGTTAAAAGACGCTTACTCCTTGGAAGGAAAGTTATGACCAATCTAGATAGCATATTCAAAAGCAGAGACATTACTTTGCCAACAAAGGTCCGTCTAGTTAAGGCTATGGTTTTTCCTGTGGTCATGTATGGATGTGAGAGTTGGACTGTAAAGAAGGCTGAGCGCCGAAGAACTGATGCTTTTGAACTGTGGTGTTGGAGAAGACTCTTGAGAGTCCCTTGGACTGCAAGGAGATCCAACCAGGCCATTCTGAAGGAGATCAGCCCTGGGATTTCTTTGGAAGGAATGATGCTAAAGCTGAAACTCCAGTACTTTGGCCACCTCATGCGAAGAGTTGACTCATTGGAAAAGACTCTTATGCTGGGAGGGATTGGGGGCAGGAGGAGAAGGGGACGACAGAAATGAGATGGCTGGATGGCATTACTGACTCGATGGACATGAGTCTGGGTGAACTCTGGGAGTTGGTGATGGACAGGGAGGCCTGGCATGCTGCAATTCATGGGGTCGCAAAGAGTCGGACACGACTGAGCAACTGAACTGAGGCCTCCCCCCAAAAAAAAAATCACCTAGGGAACCAGAGAAAGAGGAGAAAGGCCAAGATGGAGCCCTGTGGCATCCCAATAATTTGAAATCAAACAGGGAGAATAAATGAAAAGGAGATTGATAAATGGCCAATGAGATAACAGAAAAACCAAGGTAGCCAAAAGACATAACCGTTTCAATTAGGAGGGCATAAGCAATTATGTCAAACGATACTTGAGTTTTACATGCACTAAGGCCAGAAAAAGTGATCATGCTCAGGTAATTGCAGAAAGCTCAGTGTAACCACAATAAAGCGTATACGAGAGGACTATGGTGAGGTGCAAATAGTAGGCTAGGTCAATGCTGGAATGCGTAGCCAGTCTCCTCTCCAGGGGATCTTCCCAAGCCAGGGATTGAACCCAGGTCTCCCACATTGCAGGATTCTTTATCCTCTGAGCCACCAGGGAAGCCCCTCAATATACATACATATGTCAAATGAATCTGGAGTCGGAAGTGGCAAGACTGGAAAGCCTACTTGGGGTTTCAAGGTCTTGCATGGGTAAACCTATTCCACAAGTATTCTCTAGAATTCAGCTTTTGCTCTAGAGCTCGGCTGACTTCCCCTCACATCAAAAACTTTACACCAAAGTCACTTTGATCTTGATTCATATTGTTTTCATCCCTCTTTACATCCCTCTCCTCCCAAATACCGCACATGTGAGTAGGTGAGTGAGTCGCTCAGTCATGTCTGACTCTTTGCGACCCCATGGACTGTAGCCTACCAGGCTCTTCCATCCATGTGATTTTCCAGGCAAGAATACTGGAGTGGGTTGCCATTTCCTTCTCCAGGAGATCTTCCCGACCCAGGGATTGAACCCAGGTCTCCCACATTGTAGGTAGACGCTTTACCATACTACACATATACCTTATTTAATACTTATTTATAATGTGTTTTGTAAGGTTTGCTTTGTTTCATGTGTGGAAGGCCTGAATTCAAGACTGCAACCCTTTTGAGGGTAAGTATTTTATCATTCATCTGTATTTCCCTTGGCATTAGCATCTAAAAAGTGATTCAATGAAATCCTGTAAATATTTAAGAAATAATTCTGCATATAGTTTAAAAACCATATTTGATTCTATGTTCTTTGTACACCAGCATTCTATCTCCCAAATAGCTAGGCTGCTTTGAGGATATAACAATGAATAAGACCCCTGACTGCTAGGAGTTCACAACTCCTCCACTCTTTCTATAATTATTTGATTCTTATTTGTAATAATATAGGAATCAAAGACATAATCACTGACCTCAAGACAGATTAGTCTGAGTTAAAACATGTGAGGATTTTGGAAAAGCGAACGAGTACTTTGAAGTACTATGAAGAAGAATAGATGGTAATTTTATCAAGTAGATAATGGAGGTGATTTCAGACACAGACTAGTTTGAGCAGAGATAGTGACTGGAGAATACAGGGAAGGGTGTAGAAAGCAATGAGGAAGAAGTATAAGAGAATGTAAAGAAGGGTTTCTGAAAGAGGAAACTTGAAAAACATTAAAGATCAACATTATGGGAGCTTCAAACGCTAGGCTAAGGAATTCAAAATTCCAGAATTCTTGATTATTATATACACAGATCCTCTTATCTTTACATATGAATCTACACAAATGCTTGATATCCTTAGTGCTTGCCTTTATGCAACCCTTTAGATATGTTTCTTGATCTTGATTTGCAAACTTGTGCAATAACTTTGGAAAAAGGTTTGCCAGGACGAGCACTGACTGACAGAATAGATTAGAAGAACACCAATTTAGTCTAGTGCTACAATTTTCTAGTAGCCCTGGGGAAGGGTAAGTTTGGCAAGAAAAAATATTTATGGCTTCAAACTGTTTGGGAGTCAGAGACAGATTTGAATACCTGGTTCATTACCTGCTAGTTGCTGAGAGTTGTCCCCCACCCCCAGAATAACACATTCTTTGAATACTATTATTATGCCACCATATACAAGGCCTGTAGTTGAGACACTTAACTACTCTATAAATTTTCAGTTTCCTCTTCAGAAAAAAGAAAAATAACTTTTACTTGATAAAACTATGAATATTAAATTTTAGAAAGCCAAGTCGGAATTTTTATTACATATAAGATTTATGGTGACCTATTATTAAAAACTAGAATACTTTTGAGAGGTACCCACAATTTAAAATCTTACAATGACAGTGAAACATTGACTAAAGGATCTTTGGTGCTTTTGAGGCAGCTATTTTTCATGTTTTAGTTCTGTTTTTCTGTAGTAATTCATAGACGGTAAAACTTTTTTTATAAATTTTTATTTTATATTGGAGTAGTCGATCAGCAATGTTGTGTTAGTTTCAGGTATACAGCAAAGTGATTCTGTTATATAAGCATCTTCTTTTCCAAATTTTCCCATTTACATTGTAACAGAATATTGAGTAGAATTCCCTGTGCCATACAAGCTATTTATTTAAATATAGCAGTGTGTACATGTCATCGCTTTCCTGGTGGCTCAGTGGTAAAGAACCCGCCTGCAACGCAAGAGGCGCAGGTTCAATCCTTGGGTCAGGAAGATCTCCTCAAGGGCATGGCAACTCGCTCCAGTATTCTTGCTTGGGAAATCCCATTGAGAGAGGGGCCTGGTGGGCTACAGTCCATGGGGTTACAAAAGAGTTGGATATGACTTAGCAACTAGACAAGAACACATGTCAATTCTGAACTCCCAGTCTTTCCCTCCCATCCCAGGGAATATTGGAACGGTAGCCTATCCTTTCTTCAGGGATCTTCCCAACCCAGGAATGGAAACGGGGTCTCCCATATTGCAGACAGATACTTTACCAGCTGAGCTACCCATATGATAATCTCCAGGTAAAACCATGTTTGATGCATGAAATATAAGTGTATATTATGCCTAACATTATACAAGCTTATAGGTTCTTTTTAGCACAGATCTTGTTTAGTATTTATACACACATTCATGTTCCCTGTGAAAACATTTTTTTTTATTATTTCCAACCTGAAGAAGAGAATGGCAACTCACTCCAGTATTCTTGCTGGGAGAATTCCATGGACTTAGGAATTCCATGGACTGTTGGGCTACAGTCCATGGGGTCACCAGGGGTCAGACACGACTGAGCGACTAACATGTTCACTTTTCATGCTAGGATAGTTAGCCACAGTTAATCCACCTTCAAGCAGTCTTCTTTCACCTTCAAAATGCAAAGTCATCCATGCTACTTCAACTTTGACCTTCAGAATAGCTCTAAGGGTAACTGCCAACCAAAGTAGGTGGATGAGAAATAACACAAAACAGTTTTTTGTTTCCCTTAATGGCATGTTTTCTCTTCAATGAGAGGGAGAAGGAAAGTGTTAGCAAATGTAGAAAATTTTCAGAAGCAGTTGAATTTTATCTCAATGCAAGAAGTGGTTTTAAATAGAAATCTATTCTCTCCTCACTGGTTTTTAATGTATTATTCTCCATTGTGATTTTCCTTTCAGTTTTAATAGCTGCATTTACCAACAAGGAGATGGTTGTTTCTACAAACAGACAACAGTTATTAAAACTTACCATTACTCTACCCTCAAATACAAACTGAAATTAATGTTTAAAATGTAATAAATATCATATACATTGTCCCCAAGCTTCAAACTGGTGGGTTTTTGCAAAGACTACAACATAATGAACGTTAATATTTTAAAGCAGTTAGTGGCAAAGTGCACATTTACCATCTCATAATTTTCCAGCCAGTTTCTTAATATTCAAGTTGGGGGAAAGGACAGAAGGAGGGAGGTACATTCTAAGAGAGGGAACTATAAAAAGACAGACAGATAGGTGAATAAATAGATATCCACCTCCTTAAATTTTTCAGTATGATAACTAAGCATTAGTATCTAATACCAACAAAATTCTAGAAGTAGTTTCAATAGAACATCCCTTCTCTACTTTCATTTTTGTCCACAAGTCTTGCCCTTCCAGTGCTCTTTCATTAGCAGAATGTCCATCTCTACCTGGGGGGAAATCCCATTCTAATTTAATTATGAGCATTTATCAGGAACAGTGAAGTCATCTGTAAAATATCTGCCTTCTAGTGAATAACAACTTTATTTTAATTCACTGACTTAGTTTAAAACATTTTACATTCCTTTCCAGTTTTTTTCCTTTTGGGGGGGGGTGGGGGGGCTGGGGTTGATGCTAAGGAGAAAATAGCATTCAGCAAATCTTAACACAGGCCCCAATAAATAAATCTGAAGTTACAGACATTTTTATACCTGTGAACATAACAAGTCATAAATTATGGCTTCCATATGTCAAGTATGGATAAAAAAACATTAAGAAAATATATATAACAGCCTTTACTGTCTTGACTTTATTTCACATTGAGAGAGTACTTTAATGGTTCACTAATACAGAAAGCATATGGATATTTTAATATATATGCCACAGTGATCTGTCAAGGTTAACTTATGGTTGAATTATGGTAGCAAAACAATCATTTGATTATCATGTCGCTATATACCTGTCATTAATTCCTGATTAAGAAGAGGAATGGCTTCTTTCTGACAAAGAGCAGCAGGCCCATAGGGCGGAACAGTAGAAGGCAGGGTGTTTTGCATCAAGGATATTAACAGTAATTTTAAAGATTTCCTCTCCAGAAATTCCTTGAATCAAGAATTTCCTCTTAAATCTTCAGTGGACAGAAGGTTTGGTCGGGCTAAACCATAGCCTTTCTATTATTAATAAAACAAAAACAGTTCTGTGAGAAGCACTCATTGTTATAATATATAAATCCATCAAGATTAAACAACTAGACTGGGAAGAACAACACATTTAGACTTGGGATTCAAGGCTGTTACAGAATGAATGTTTGTGTATCCCCTCAAATTCACATTCTGAATACCTAACACCCAACGTGATGATATTTGGAGGCAGGGTCTTTGGAAGATGATTACATTTATATGAAATTATGAGGATGAGACTCCTAAAATGAGATTACCGTTCTTATAAGAAGAGAGATACAGGATGCTCGGGGCTGGTGCACTGGGATAACCCAGAGCGATGGGATGGGGAGGGAGATGGGAGGGGGGTTCAGGACGGGGAACACATGTACACGCGTGGTGGTTTCATGTCAATGTATGGCAAAACCAATACAATATTGTAAAGAAATTAGCCTCCAATTAAAATAAATTTTTTTAAAAAAGGAGAGAGAACAGAGCTTGTGCTCTCCCTCTGTCAAGTGAGGACACTGTGAGAAAGTAGCCATCTGCAAGTCAAGAAGCAAGCTCTCACCATGAACCAAGTCTGTCAGCATCGTGGACTTTCTAGCTTCAAGAACTGTGAGAAAGAAATGTCTGTTGATTAAGTCACCCTGTCTACGGTATTTTCTATAGCAGCCTAAGTGACTGACATGAGTTTTTAGGGGTTCTGTATTCATAGCACTCAAGTAAACAGACACCATCAATTCAGCACAGGCTGTTTGTTAAATACCTGTATACACACATCCAAATTAATATCCCACTCATTTAAACCCACTGTAGAAAACAATAAGCATTCGTCAAATCTCATGTAACTGGGGGGCACTTAAGAATTATGCATTTATTGTATGTAAATTATATCTCCATAAAAAATTATAAGCCATAAAACGTACTTCAACAATTGGATGACTACTATTTGTGCAATCAAATGAGTCCTGTATTTTTAACCCCAAAAACACACTTTTAATCAACGTAAATGGAAACTATAGATTTTTTCCTCCAATGCTACTTTATAAGAGTATGTGACCACTGACATATACTGGTTGTTGTCCATGAAATTAAGCTCCTCAAATCAATGCTGTATAGGTAGTTCAGATGTGTAAAATATTAACATCAGTAAAGATATCGAAAATCTTCTGTTTCATTTCTGCTCATATGTGTATGCTATTTCTTTTTTTGCACTGGATATTTTAAACAAATATCAATGAAAAATAGGTTTAGAAGGTTCATTTCCATTAACTTTATTTTTAAATATGACCTAATACTGAAGCCAAAAAATTAATTTTTTCAAATTACTGATTTTCTTTTAAAAATAAAATAATCTTAGAATGTGTTACTGAATTTTTCATTAATATTTTACAATTTATATTTTTCTAAAAAGCTCTACAAAATTTTCTCTCCTTTGTCTCTTTGGGAATATTTTATGATCTACAATGATCTTTTTATCCTTTCAGATATAGCAAGCTTTTAAATTAAAAAGCATGACACATGGCAATTTAAATTTCCATTCTAAACTTACAGAGTCATATGAGCTCTTGTCAACAAAAGACCAAATTTACTATAATTATGGATTATTTACACTAAAACAAAATAAGAAATCAATATGTAAATGTAATGTTTGTTGTAGCTAATGCAGCCAGCAATGACAGATTAGGTTCAAATAGCAATCAGTTTGAAAATCTGGCACATATGTAAATGAGCTAGGGACTTGATGTTTACCTTTGACTGTATTTCATTCAGGATTTTTAAATTGTCTCAGGAACAGCACAAAAATAAAATGTTAATCTTTCTACTACAAATACAACTTGAGCCCTCATCATAACTGAAATTAGGTTTTGTTCCTGTCCGGCTAAACTAACATGTGATATTAATAATTCTGAGCTGCAGATTACATCATTCTTAATTAACACTCTGCTACAGTTGTTAACATCCTCCAAGACACCATGTTATCATCACCACAAGTTCTGTAACAATCTTAAAACCACGTTTAACAAAGGTTGGCCTCTTACTCTGCTGCTACTTTTAATTGCTTTCTTTGCTGGCAATTAAATATGTCTAGATAAACAAACATTTGGTTTCACATAATTCTTAATACCATTTTTCAGGAAGATTTCAAGGTTCAGGTGTCCTTATGTCTATAATTATTGTTTATCAATATAGAGATATATTGGATTCATCAAAATGTACTAACTAAAGTATATAAGATTAATCAAAATGTGGTAATTAGCGGTGATAGTGATATGTTGTGATCTACCAAGTAGTTCATAGCAAAACTGTCAAAACATAATTCTATCCATCTAGACAAACCATGAACAAAGAAAAAAAAAACTTACAGATACATCGATTTTTGTTTCATGAATTAGTGACCAAGTTTCCAACTTTCCATTAAATCAACCACAGAGAATACCTGTAGTTCTTTTTCAAAGTGTGATTTTAACAAGCTAATCTCAGTAGTCACTGACCTATCAATAGGCAGTTAACTGTATAAACAGGTTTGGTACATCAATCCAATTAGAAGTGTTGTGATCTCCATCAATGCTGTAATTGGGGACAAGTTTCTTTTATCCAGAATGCGTAACTTTAGGGAAATGTCATCTTCTTAAAATAAGCCACTTTTCAGTACCCTTTATTAAGACACATTTACTAATCTAATACTTCTAATATCACTTTTACAAAATGTAATAAAAATGCTCACAAGAATTGAAGTTAAACGCTAACCACAATAATGTACTTGAAACACTGATTATACTATATTAAGAAATGATGAGTTGCTTTAAGAATGATACACATCAAATTGTTATCAAATATTGTACTGCTTACAGCACCAGTAAAACATTTTCACAGATGAATATCATTTGTGAACAAAAAAGTTGTTTTGTAAAGCATTTTGGAAGGAAAAATTAATCCATCCATCCAGAACCTTTACTTGCATATGTAAAGTTACATCTTTCTGTACCTCAGTTCTCCAGTCATAAAATGGGACTAGATTAGATGACTGCTTTAAATCCTTCCAAAGATGATACCCTAGAGTTGTCACCTTATTCTAAGTCAGAGATCTCATAACTGTGACTACTGCATCAAAGGAGAACACCAAAAATTGAAATAGCAGGACATAGACAAAAAGAGTGAAAAATATTACAAGGATTAACATTGGTGCAGAGATTGTGAGGTGATGGGGAAATAGAAGTAGGATGAGAGCTATCTGAAAGCATCCTTAGAATGTTCTTGTAATAAGTGGACCCCAAGTAGTTCTGTGAGACTTCTCAGTAATCTTTTTAGTGGTGATAATGAGGATGAATGAGTATCTTGAATGGCCTCAGAACAGGGTAGGAGAGATGGGGGCAAAAAACAAAAAGAAAAAAGTAAACTGTCTGTGTAAGTCTCAATATACATATCACCCAGAGGTGTCACCTCTTAGCCAAGACCAAGGCTAGGAACATAGCTGCATACTTATTACCACAGCTAGTTGTAAGAAGCAGGGGCACAAGAGGAATACTTCCATTTTCCCCTTTTTTATACTACGCTTAATGGATATAGGAAGGGCATATCCAAAGCACATTAGAAGAGACCTCAGGGATCATGAGAACAATGTTTCATTTGCTTTCCTTCAAACTTCTGCCTCTGCTCACAGGTAAGTACTGTTTCTGCCCATGCTGCTTCTCTTCAGGAAGGAAGGCTTCTAACAAGAACACTTGTGGCATTTTTTCCAGATTCTAAACTTTCTTCTTCCAGAAAAAGAGAAAAGACTATTACAATTATTCACAAAGTCACCATGTACTAGGTTAGGTTTCACAGAAGATGAGGATGAAGACAAGCAGCTTTGTCCCCCATTTCCTATGCCCTAGCAATGGCACCCCACTCCAGTACTCTTGCCTGGAAAATCCCATGGATGGAGGAGCCTAGTAGGCTGCAGTCCATGGGGTCGCTAAGAGTCAGACACAACTGAGCGACTTCACTTTCACTTTTCACTTTCATGCATTGGAGAAGGAAATGGCAAACCCACTCCAATGTTCTTGCCTGGAGAATCCCAGGGATGGCAGAGCCTGGTGGGCTGCCATCTATGGGGTCACACAGAGTCGGACACGACTGAAGTGACTTAGCAGTAGCAGTGCACTAAATTGGGGCTTCCCTGGTGGCTCAGATGGTAAAGCGTCTGCCTGCAGTGCAGGAGACCCGGGTTTGATTTCTGAGTTGGGAAGATCCCCTGGAGAAGGAAATGGCAATCCACTCCAGCACTCTTGCCTGGAAAACCCCATGGACAGAGAAGCCTGATAAACTACAGTCCATGGGGTCGCAAAGAGTTGGATACGACTGAGCGACTTCTCTTTCTTTCACTTTCAGTGCACTAAATTACATTCCACTTTTTATCCCCTGTGGTATATAGTCCTGAACAAGGTTTGCCATGAGCTCTCTAAGCTACGTATCCTGCTGTGACCAGGTTGGTGAGGCAGGCCGACTGCATCAGTCCTTAAGGCTCTGAAAACCCAGTCATAACTCTTTCTGTAGGTCACTTGAGCATGTGAAAAAGTAAAAGTGTTAGTTGCTCATTTGTGTCTGACTCTTTGCGACTCCAAGAACTACAGCGTGACCGGCTCCTCTGTCCATGGAATTCTCCAGGTAAGAATATTGGAATGGGTAGCCATTCCCTTCTTCAGGGGATCTTCCCAACCCAGGGATCGAATCTGGGTCTCCTGCATTGCAGGCAGATTCTTTACCATCTGAGCAACCAGAAACGTGGGTCCTAAGATTTAGGTCTGGAGTGGAAGATAAAAGACCTCACGAAGAACTCAAGTCAAAGCCACATGATCTACTTGGTGCTTGTCTGGTTACTAAAGCAGTTTCTTTTTCCCAATCATGGAGCCTCTATTTTCTGGTAGCATCTGAGGCCCAGAGCAGAAGAGTGACCTGCCGTATCAAACAGTGATTCTGTGGGAGAGCTGGGGCTAGAACTCAGACGGGGCTGCGACTCAGATATCTTGACTCACTACTACTCAATTTCCTTCCACAGTATCCACTGGAAAATATAATACCCTACTCTAGATTAATTCAAGGCTATTGTTACCTGATTTCCCATGAATGGCTTTCCAAGAAGGCCAAAGAAAGGCCACGTATGTTAATACCAGTAGTTTACTTAACTATCACAAGAGTCTCAATTAGTACCCTGAATTTACCCAAGCTTGCACAAATAGCAGCTAAGTCAAAGCCAGAATAGGCCACACAAGAGGACCATATGCTAGACTGTATGACCAGAGTTCAACAACACCCTCACAGAACCCATCGAAGTATTAATGGGAACCATCCTCCCAGTATAGAAAGGTCAAAGTTCAATAGCAAGACTCAATTACTACTTGCAAAAAGGGACAACTATATATAAGGGATACCTTATTTTCTATCACCCTGCCACAAAAAATTGAGACAATCTATGTAATTATAATGGAGCTGGACATTTTTATTACTTATTAGGATAAGACAAAAGCAAGCTGAAAAGACTATACTCTATTACCAAGGCACCTATGCAGTCACTAGTTATTGCCACTAGTTATTTGGCACTAGTTATTTCCCTTGCTTAGAATACTATTCATTCTGCTCTTCACTTTAATAGTGTTTAATCATTCATGTCTCAGCTGAAATAGTACATCTTCTGAGAGGCCTTTCCTCACCATACAACTTACAGGAGTCGCCAGTTACTTCTTATCATGTCATTCTATTTCAGTTTTCTGCAAAGCACTATTATCATCTGATGCCTCTTCTTGTTTGATTCATAGTTTGGTGCCTGTCCTTGCACCCTATCCCCACGTCTACACATATTATATTGTAAACTCCATGAAAGCAGGTACCTTGCCATCTGATTTCTCATTGTATTTCTAACACCTAGAACAAGGAACTAACACACTGTAAGATGGTACTCAACCTATATCTGGTAAATGAATTAATAATTGACATCCTATAAGAATAAAATGAGATGGACTCTCCATATATCTGAAAAACAAAATTAGCAAAACAGCCAATGGAGAGACTATATGTGTATGGATGAAAACTAAATCCCTCAATTTGTCATGAAACTTTTCTTTTTTTTTTTTTTTTGAAACTTTTCATATTCATTAACAACAAATGTTTATTAAGGGCTTCTACATAGACGGCCATAGATGAGCTGAGGGAGATGCTCAGAAAGAATGCTCTTGTTTTCACAGCTTGGGATCTGGCTGGAGAGAGAGGACAGCCATTTATGAAATAATACTGGGGAAACTAAGATTCACAGAAGAAAGGTGCTGCTGGAGGCCACAAAACCACTGGGACAGACATAGGATAAACAGTGTCTGACTATAAAGCCAGAGCTCCTTCCATTATCCCATACTTCAGTGGAAAAAAAAAATTCAAAAGGAACACTGGAAAAAAATGCTAAACTCAGACCAAGGAGTGAAGACTGCCTAGTTTATTTCACTTATGGAACACCTGTAAGATCTTCAGCTCCCCAAATATCTTATATCTGTACTGCATGATGCTTGATATTCCACACTAGAACCTGACTCGTTAGCTTTGGTCTCTCTTAGGAGGCAAACATTCTCAGGAATATATTACTTCATAATATTCATTCCATTAATATTTCTAAGTACTTACAATGTTTCAGGCACTTTTTCAGTTGCTGAGGATACAAAAGTAAACAAAAAAGGTCCATAATTTCTTGTAGCTTTATATTATGATAAGGAATACAGACAACAAGTAAGAATATATTACTAATATAATGCATTTTGTAATAATGTAAGAAAAGGGAAAGACTGTAACAGAGGGACTCTTTTAGCCAGGGGAATTAAGAAAAATCTATCTGAGAATGTAACATTTGAGTAGAGGACTGAATAAAGTAAAGGAGTGAGTCAAGTGGATGACTGATGGAAGAATATTCCAGGGAGGGGAACAGCATAGTGCAAGTGTCCTGAAGTTGATGAAGCACCCTTAGAATGTTTAAAGAAGAACAGGGAGGCCAGTGTGGCTGCCAAGATACAAGCCAGAGATGAGAATGATAAAAGATGAAGTTAAAAAAGTCAGGGACAAGATTATATAAGTCCTTAATATACTTTGGTAAGAAACCTGAATTTGTGTCTAAGAGTAATGGAAAGCTAATGGAGGGATGTGAGCAGGGGAAAGACACAATCAAGCTATGGTTTTGATTCATGTATATCTTAGACCATTTTAATACGGGGAGAGCTGCCATTTGCAGGTAGTGGAATAAGGACAGGGGAAAGAAGAGGTCATTAAATGGTAAGACTGAGAGAAAGCAAAGGAAAATTTACCTACTCATTTTTATTATCTATGATTATAAGGAAGAAATACACACAATTTTTTCTTACATTATTTTTTTCCAGTTTTGATAACAAGATTACACATACATTATAAAATAAGATAGGTAGCAGTCCCACTGGGAAGTTTGTGGTAAGATTTCTTTATGGAAATCCTCTGGGCTAGGGGAAGAACATAGCATGCAAAATCTTATACTATAAGTTCAATTTCTGTAATGGTTATATTACTTTTTCAGGTTATCTAAGTCTTATATTCATTTTAGTACTTGATAGTTTATAGAAAATTCTCCATTTCAACCAAACTTCAGATTTTACTGCCACAAAGATAAGTTTATTTTATTACTATTCATGTATACTTTTACTTTAGAACAATTTATTAATTTCTTATGTTTAGCATTAACTTTAATAATTATTATACTAATCAAAACCTTTCCTCTGAATCTGTAGTTAAGTCCTCTTTTTCAACCTAATATTTTTGTGCTTTTTCTCATCCTTTCTTGGCTAGATTTCTCAAGCAGTTATTATTTGTTGATTACTTATATCATTAATTGTATGCGTGCTCACTCATATTTGACTCTCTGTGATCCCATGGACCATAGCTCGCCAGGCTCCTCTGTCCATGCAATTTTCCAGGCAAGAATACTGGAGTGTGTTGCCAATTTCTACTCCACTACCATTAATTACTGCTTTTAAATGTTTCTTTCCATCTATTTTCTTCAGACTTACTCTACTGTTATTTCTGTAATTTCTTAAGTAGAACATAAAATGCACTTATTTTCTATCTCTATTGTCTTCTAATTAGTGGACTTAATATTACAAATTTCCCTCTAAGTATCACTTTTGCTGTATTCAAAGTTTCAATATATAGCACTCTTATTTGTTCAGTTCAGTTCAGTTGCTCAGTCATGTCCAACTCTTTGCGACCCCATGAACCACAGCACAAGGACAGACAGGCCTCCCTGTCCATCACTAACTCCCGGAATTCACCCAAACTCATGTTCATTGAATCGGTATGCCATCCAACCATCTTATCCTCTGTCATCCCCTTCTCCTCCCGCCCTCAATCTTTCCCAGAATCAGGGTCTTCTCAAATGAGTCAGCTCTTCGCATCAGGTGGCCAAAGTAATTGCACTCATCTCACACGCTAGTAAAGTAATGCTCAAAATTATCCAAGCTAGGCTTCAGCAATACATGAGCTATGAATTTCCAGATGTTCAAGTTGGTTTTAGAAAAGGCAGAGGAACCAGAGATCAAATTGTCAACATTCGCTGGATCATCAAAAAAGCAAGAGAGTTCCAGAAAAACATCTATTTCTGCTTTATTGACTATGGCAAAGCCTTTGACTGTGTGGATCACAATAAACTGTGGAAAATTCTGAAAGAGATGGGAATACCAGACCACCTGACCTGCCTCTTGAAAAACCTGTATGCTGGTCAGGAAGCAACAGTTAGAACTGGACATGGAACAACAGACTGGTTCCAAATAGGGAAAGGAGTATGTCAAGGCTGTACACTGTCACCCTGCTTATTTAACTTATATGCAGAGTATATCATGAGAAAAGCTGGGCTGGAAGAAGCACAAGCTTCTTCCCAAGAATCAAGAATGCCGGGAGAAATATCAGGAACCTCAGATATGCAAATGACACCACCCTTATGGCGGAAAGTGAAGAAGAACTAAAGAGCCTCTTGATGAAAGTGAAAGAGGAGAGTGAAAAAGTTGGCTTAAAGCTCAATATTCAGAAAACTAAGATCATGGCATCCGATCCCATCACTTCACGGCAAATAGATGGGGAAACAGTGGCTGACTTTATTTTTTGGGGCTCCAAAATCACTGCAGATGGTGACTGCAGCCATGAAAATAAAAGACATTCCTTGGAAGAAAAGTTATGCTCAATCTAGACAGCATATTAAAAAGCAGAGACATTCATTACTTTGTCAACAAAGGCCTGTCTAGTCAAAGCTATGGCTTTTCCAGTGGTCATGTATGGATGTGAGAGTGGGACTATAAAGAAAGCTGAGCACTTAAGAATTGATGTGTTTGAACTGTGGTGTTGGAGAAGACTCTTGAGAGTCCCTGGGACTGCAAGGAGATCCAACCAGTCCATCCTAAAGGAGATCAGTCCTTGGGTGTTCACTGGAAGGACTGATGTGAATGGGAAACACTAGAGATTTCTTCAAGAAAATCAGAGATACCAAGGGAACATTTCATGCAAAGATGGGCTCGATAAAGCACAGAAATGGTAAGGACCTAACAGAAGGAGAAGATATTAAGAAGAGGTGGCAAGAATACACAGAAGAACTGTACAAAAAAGATCTTCACGACCCAGATAACCAAGATGGTGTGATCACTCACTTAGAGCCAGACATCCTAGAATGTGAAGTCAAGTGGGCCTTAGGAAGCATCACTAGGAACAAAGCTAGTGGAGGTGATGGAACTCCAGTTGAGCTATTTCAAATCCTAAAAGATCATGCTATCAAAATGCTGCACTCAATATGTCAGCAAATTTGGAAAAGTCAGCAGTGGCCACAGGACTGGAAAAGGTCAGTTTTCATCCCAATCCCAAAGAAAGGCAATGCCAAAGAATGCTCAAACTCTTATTTGTGCTCACTTTTAAATTACTAGTGGTTGTTATTATGATTTCACTTTTATCTGTAAATTATCTGTAGTATCCAAATGTATGGAGGACCTCAGAGATACCTTTTTATTACTACTTCACCTTTAATTTTACTGCAAAATGGCCAAAGAAATGGATCAGCATGACAGTGATTCTTTGGTAGTGATTCTTAATCATCCTACTTGGAATACACTGCAGTATTTTGTACCATTACCACTGTATATTTGAGACAAAAAATATAGGTAGTAGTACAGATTTCTCAGGATTGTCTCAATCTAGAGACATATGACTGGGTTACAAATGGGACAGACATGCCAGTGAAAGCTCAACTGGCAACTAGGAAACGGGTGTTTTTAGAGATTTGTCATTTATACATATTTGGAAAACGAAGCACTGAGAGGAGATGTCAGGGAAAATGTACAGTAAGAGGGGTTGCTGAAAGAACTCTAGAGGATACCAACTTTACAGCAGATGAAGAAAAGAGGCGCTTACAGGATGAAACAACCTGAGTGGCAGATAGAACACTAGAACAGTGTTGGAAATTTTCTTTAAAGAGATTAATTTTTTAAAAAGTCACAATATGTCAACGACTAGGTTGTAAGTGCCTAGAGGATAGAGCATGTTTTCATCTAGTAGTTAATCAATAAATCTTTGATAGATTGACCCTCTCCTATGATATGAAACAGGTATAATTGACAGCTCCCCTCTTTTAATTTTATTGTGATTGACAGTACAATCTGAAGTTGTGCCATAGGTGTAACTGCATCACCTTTGAATTAATAAGTGAAATCTGATCTATTTTAAGAAGCTTAAAAACACTTGTCGATTGTTATAAAAAGATTATGATTAAAGAGTTGCTCTTAAATTCTCAAAAAGCCTGAAATTCTATTTTCTGAAAAACAAAAACATAATTTACTTTAAAATAATTCTAAATATAAGGTTATAGACACTTACATGGTAATTCTGTTGCTCTTAGCTTTTTAAAAAATACTGTAAATACAAAATAAGATTCAATTACCAGGCACCCCCTAGTGGCAGTAAAATCAAGTTAAAAAAAATTTTCATAAGGCATGGTTTAATATATAGCTCTCACCAAACCTTGAGAATAAAACTGCTTGTCAGTAAAGATTTTAAGAGCATGTTATTTTATGTCTATATTTTACTAGATGATGAATAGTGTACAGTAACTAAAAAGTTCATTCACACACTAAAATTTCATCAATACTCTTGAAAACTACAGTAACTAAAATGCATATAAATGAACTTCAAGGACTACATAATGACAAATTACAAGATTTTTTAAAAAATGTCATTATAGAAAACAGCTTCTGAAAAAGAAGTCATCTTTGGAATAAAGCTTTATATATTTCTGTCAAGAAACTGGAAGCTAGATGGAGAGTCAGTTGAAGATATCAGTAGCAGAAGTATTATTCACTGTTGACCTTAAACCAGCTGCAAAACTCTCTTTAAAACACCTCAAGTTCCTAATTTATAATACAGATATCAATATCAGCCTCTGTGTTCTTATAGAGGTGCTATAAAAATGAAGTGAGAGTTGAATGAAAAAGATTACTACTGGTATTTACTAGCATACATGTTTTAATAATTATGTTTTGCAATTTGTGCTTTTGCATATGAATGTACCTCTTCTGTTTAATGAATTTTTATAACCACCCTGACAACTAAAATCAATGCTTCCTATTTTATATAAGGAGAATCTAAGACCCTAGATAAACAGGGATTATAATCTAGGACTTTTCTCTCTAGATCTTACCTTTTTTGCATGGATAGATTATAATCACATTACTTTCCTGATTTGATCATAATAAACTTTGTTTAGGAATGACACCATAACATCAGTATTGTCCAGTTCATTGAGAGAAGACTGATACTCTAAAGAAAGAACATAACGTTTGCCACTGCACTGAAATTGGAATGGTGGAATCCAGCAGCAGGACCTCGTCATAGTTCTGCACTGCAATTAACAGGCAGTTTATTACCCAGTTTCCCTCAGTCTTTCCACATCCACTGACTCGTGTCAGAGAAATAGAAGAATAAAATCAATTTAATATCAAACCAACCACCTAAATCAAATATACCTTTTAAAAAAAATTCCAAATCTGAGGAGAAGGATGGGGTGGTATGTACATAAACTTAGCTATTTTCCTCTATCAGTTTCGAAGTTTTTCTATTTATTTGCCAATTCTCAAATATAACAATCAGAATGATATTTTCTTCTTTTTAGATTATATACTGAGTTACAAATTATAAGTAAGGTTTGTATGAATCCACCAATTGTAAAAAAATTTTGCAAAAACAAATCAACTTGATTTATTATGTAGGTTAGTGCACAGCAATATTGTCTCCCATATTTGATAATATGATATGCTATATAACTCAATATTAAAATACTTTTGGGTTCCATTATACAGTTATGATATAAAAATTATTTTTGTTTGATAAAACACAAGTGAAAATCATAAGTTAAAAATAATTATTACCATTAGCTTTTAAAATTCTATATGGATTTTGTTTTTAATTGTCTCTCATGAAATGAGAATTTAAGATATATTTTATAGATAAAAAAAGAAAAATAATCTCTAGCTTTATAGAAAGAGATCTTGGATTAACATATCTAAAAGAAATACACTGTAACTTTTATGTGCATTAATAAACTTCTTCATCAGCAGGAGCCTCTATGCTCCCCTCACTAGCCAGATACACTGTGTTTTTTGTATCTTTTATTTGACTTTGAATTTTTATGTCTTTCTTATCATTCCAACATAGGAAAAAGCACCATTATAACTTGCTAAAAATCCATACAGCCAACTAAGGAAGACTACTTTGAAAGGTGAAAGTGACAGTCATTCAGTCCTGTCAGACTCTTTGTGACCCCATGGACTATACAGTCCATAGAATTCCCCAGGCCAGAATACTGGAGTGGGTTGCTTTTCCCTTCTCCAGAGGATCTTCCAAACCCAGGGGTTGATCCAGGTCTCCTGCATTGCAGGCAGATTCTTTACCAGCTGAGCCACAAGGGAAGCCCAAGAATACTGGAGTGGGTAGCCTATCCCTTCTCCAGCAGATCTTCCTGACCCAGGAATTGCACAGGGGTCTCCTGCATTGCAGGTGGATTCTTTACCAGCTGAGCTACCAGGGAAGACTAGTTTAGTATTATATAAAGTAGTCATTCTCCAATAAACACTGTATTTCAAGAAACACTGTAGGCCCCTGCCTGCCTAGGGACTGAGACACATGGCAATGAACATTTCCATTAGCCCAGGAAGACATTTTTCAAAAATCCATTTAATCATACTACTAGAAAGCAACAGACTACAACCAATGATGTCTCTTATCTACATTTAATTATGTGGATTACATACTGGATGACATTCTTAACTAACCTAAAAATACTGTTGTACCTGAGTGGATACAGAACCCATATCTATAATCTCATCTGGCATCTAAATCAACATTACTATAAGCACAAGGACTGTAAGTACTGTTTCTCATAGTATGCCAATGAAAATACCCATTAATATATGATCTGAACATAAGATACAGAGCAACCCAAGAAATCTTTAAATTCTTAGCCTAAAACAAACCATTAACAAACTATCAGATACAATTATATCAGATTTAACTTTCTTCAGTTCAGTGATTTCTACTTTGGTAAAGTGAAATTTACTTTTCTTTTTGATACTATCTACCTGTGATGGTATGAGCTGTTAGAAATACACATTTGGTTTTCTTCCGCATACAGAGCTCTTAAAATCTTTGCAATTTTTAAAGTAATAAGAGTGATACTAACGAGCTTCTATACTGGTTGCCAGGGGAACCAACCTCATGATTAGAGGGTTAGAACATTTAACCACCTCTCCCTCCTACCCTACTCTGTGAAGAGAGGAGCTGGAGGTTAGGCTAATTACTAATAGCCAGTGATTCAATCAATCATGCCTATGTGGTGAATCTCCATAAAAATCCTAGTTGAAGAGCTCTGGAGAGCTTCCAGGTTGGTAAAAAAGAAAGCATCCATGTGCTGGCAGGTGGGCACACCTTAAACATTACAAGCACTCCTCTGCTCAAGACCCTTGCAGATCTCATTCTATATATCTCTTCATTTGGCTGTTCATTTAAAATATGTTTTACAATAAATTGGTAATAGTACATAGAGCATTTCTGAGTTCTGTGAGCCATTCTCTCGCAAATTATCAAACACAGAAGGGAGTGGTGGGAACCTCCAATCCACAGCCAGTTGGTCAGAAGCACAGGTGACAACCTATACCTGCAATTGGGTCTGATATGGGGCAGTGTTATGGAGCTGAGTCCTGAACTTGTGGGATCTAATGCTATCTCCAGGTAGGTAGTATCAGAATTTTGTAAAATTGAAGAATATCCAGCAGGTGTTGAAGACTTGGCGGGTAGTGGACACATTTGTTGGCCAGAACTGTTCCATGGGTAGTACAGTAAAGAAAACAGGACGTTTTTCCTTTCACTACACTAATAATAAAGATACTGGGGAAAAATTTGACAATATTTGAAGTTTAGAGACACCAAGTTGTATTAAATTTGAAAAAAAAGAAAATGTGCAAAAAATTGTGAAAATCTAAGAACTTAAACACAGTTCCAGAAGGAAACTGTGCTCAGGAAAATTATGACTCTATCACTAGCTTAATGATTCACTTTAGATCCAGTTGCTTCATTAGGCAATAATAATACTATATATAATTAAATACTGAAATCATTTGATCATTCTATAAATATACTGAGTTTCACTGTAAATACTGAAAAAAGAATGACACTCTCTATTCCAAAAAGAAAGGAAATCTTAAAAATTTTATATCAATGTATTTCAAGCTGTATTCTCCAGAGCACAAGAAATTTCCTCAAAGATACACTGCTTCAGCCATGGGAGAAACTAGAGTTCCAGTTACTCATTCTCTTCCCTCCAACTCTCGTTCTTCCCTTCAAACAGAGAAGTACCATTTATGACTCTTCTATTATATAACAAAGTTTTGCTAGCTTTTCTTTGTAAAGATTCCATCACTAAGATCAAACAAATGAACACTCCAAACCAAATAGTTTGAAACGTTATATAGTTAATAGTTGTTAGTAAGCTAAAACTTCAACAAGTTTTGATTTAATTGATATTTATATACAGCTTAAAGAAATTTAACAATCAAACTTTTCATTTCCTATTTCCAGGAAAAGTAAACACCTTACCCAGCATGACTAGACGATGAAGGTGGTGGTAAATCTGGTGTAAGGACATAAAGACTGTTGTTTTTTGGCAAGTGTAGTGATTTTAAGACGGTCTGAAAAAGAAAAGGTAAAAACAAAAAATAACTATTGACTGTGCATTATTAATCTTTTCCTATAATTCTTAGAAAATTATTGCCATTGCAGCTTGACTTTTCATCTTTTGACAATTTCCTAAATAGGATAATACAGAACTATTGAATCCAAATAAATTTGTTTCTCCGATGCATAAGTTAGCATAAATCTGAGTATTAAAATAAAATACAAATTCTTTAGCTCACAAAGAGATACAAATATACACAGTTATATACATAGTTGAAGATTATTAATTACTTCATTGAAGAAGCATAACCTTGCAACTAATATCTACTTTATTCAGGATCATTATAGCAAAAATTAGCAAGTTATGTTTTCAGAGATCATTAGATCTAGAAAAGATGATAGAGAATATCTTAAACCAAAGACTTTATAAGAGGAGCTATAGCCTAAGAAATGAAAAGACCTGGATGAGGTCTCTACTAAGTGTTACCTAGGTTACTTAACTCTTCCTCCAGATAATCATCTTGTGTGTGTGTGTTCTCAGTAGTGTCCAACTTTTGGGGACCCCATAGACAGTAGCCTGCCAGGCTCCATGGTCCGTGAGATTTCCCAGGCAAGAATTCTGGAGTGGGTTGCCATTTCCTCCTCCAGGAGGTCTTCTCAACCCAATGATCAACCCATGTCTCTTGCGTCTCCTGCACTGGCAGGCAGATTTTTTACCATTGCACCACATGGATGATAAAAAAAATTTTAACATGAAAGTCAATGCTGAAGGTTCTTCAGAGAGGAAGGACTGGAAACGGAAATGAGGAACAATGAGGACACATATTTTAACAGTTAGTCCAGTAGTATAATGGCTACTTCAGTTCAGTTCAGTCACTCAGTCATGTCCGTTTGTGACCCCATGAACCGCAACATGCCAGGCCTCCCTCTCCATCACCAACTCCCGGAGTCCACCCAAACCAAATCCATCAAGTTGGTGATGCCATCCAACCATCTCATCTTCTGTTGTCCCCTTCTCCTCCTGCCCTCAATCTTTCCCAGCATCAGGGTCTTCTCAAATGAGTCAAATCTTCGCATCAGGTGGCCAAAGTACTGGAGTTTCAGCTTGAACATCAGTCCTTCCAATGAACACCCAGGACCGATCTCCTTGTAGTCCAAAGGACTCTCAAGAGTCTTCTCCAACACCACAGTTCAAAAGCATCAATTCTTCGGCGCTCAGCTTTCTTTATAGTCCAACTCTCACATCTGTACATGACCACTTGAAAAACCATAGCCTTGACTAGACGGACCTTTGCTGACAAAGTAATGTCTCTGCTTTTCAATATGCTGTCTAGCTTGGTCATAACTTTCCTTCCAAGGAGTAATAGCCTTTTAATTTCATGGCTGCAGTCACCATATGCAGTGATTTTGGAGCCCAGAAAAATAAAGTCTGACACTGTTTCCCCATCTATTCGCCATGAAGTGATGGGACCGGATGCCATGATCTTAGTTTTCTGAATGTTGAGCTTTAAGGCAACTTTTTCACTCTCCTCTTTCACTTTCATCAAGAAGCTCTTTAGTTCTTCTTCACTTTCTGCCATAAGGGTGGTGTCATCTGCATATCTGAGGTTATTGATATTTCTCCCGGCAATCTTAATTCCAGCTTGTGCCTCCTCCAGCCCAGCATTTCTCATATTGTACTCTGCTAAGTCACTTCAGTCATGTCTGACTCTGTGTGACCCCATAGGTGGCAGCCCACCAGGCTCCCCCATCCCTGGGATTCTCCAGGCAAGAACACTGGAGTGGGTTGCCATTTCCTTCTCCAATGCATGAAAGTGAAAAGTGAAAGTGAAGTCGCTCAGTTGTGCCTGACTTTGCAACCCCATGGACTGCAGCCTACCAGGCTACTCTGTCCATGGGATTTTGCAGGCAAGACTACTGGAGTGGGGTGCCATCACCTTCTCTGCATGATGTACTCTGCACATAATGGTGACAATATACACCTTTGACATACTCCTTTTCTTATTTGGAACCAGTCTGTTGTTCCATGTCCAGTTCTAACTGTTGCTTCCTGGCGTGCATACAGGTTTCTCAAGAGGCAGGTCAAGTGGTCTGGTACTCCCATCTTTTTCGGAGAAAAGCATTTAAAACTGAGAATCCTGAAAAGAAACAATATCTTCAGGAAGGCAGATTTCAGTCAGAGGTAGATGGTGAAGAGAATGTGTAACAAGAGGTTGGCAATAGAAGGAATTTTGCTAATGATGAAATTAGTTCCATAGGGCTCAGGAAAAAATTTTCAAGCAGTGGAGAGCAAAACGAACAAGGACAGATATGGGTTGTACAGAGGCTATGGAGATTTAAGTGAGGAATAATTTGGGAATCTGAGACTCCTTGCGGTGACTGGCATAAACAGTATAAAAGGCATAATGAAACTGGTTCTGGTTGAATCAAAGCAAATAATAATGTCAAGGCTGAAAGTATTGGAAAGAAAGGTGGAGTAAATATCTAGGAATCACTTTTAACCCTGAATATGAAAGTAGGGACACCTGGGGAGAGTTGATCTTATCCTAGCATATAACCTAACGAATTTATTCTTGACCCTCCATGAGAGTACCCATGTTACTAAAGGCAGAGTCTTCCTTCACAAGCTTTGGGACTTATTCTTGACTTACATTTGTCATGCCTTAATACTTACTCATTATCTGCAATATATTCTGACATCCTTTATCCCTATTTCCTTTTCTTTTAATGCTGGGTATAACCCACTCAATTAACTTCACAACTCACTAATGATTTGTGACCATGGATTGAAAAAAACACTGTAATAGGCAATTAATTGTAACTTCACAATCATCCAGGAAGACTTGAAGTTCTCAATCTTTTTGTCAAATATATGCAAGTTACTCTGAAATTGATCTGTTACCTTGCAAGAGTTAATATGCAAACAAACAAACAAAAATATTGCATACAAACACAGGAAAGTTACTTTTATCATTTTTTATCTTTCATTATTTTACTTTGATGATTACTGATATCTTTCATTATTTTACTTTGATGATTACTGATAACAGCTTGGTCTTACCACTTGATCATTACTGTCACTTTACCATTCCTGATCCAAAGATTTTCCAATAAACCTTCTCAAACCACATATGATATGATTAAACATATACTTTAAGTAGGTCAGTCATTTCACAAACATTTATTTGATGCTTATTATATCCGGCATTGGATATATAATGATGAAAGAAACACCATTTTGTATGGTGTTGTGATAGAAAATGCTGGGATGGGAGCCATTTTACAAAATACAAATAACTGTTAAGAAAGTAACATTAAAGCTGAGACTTGAAGGATGAAAAAGTCACCCATGTGAAGAACTGAGGGTAAAGCATTCCAGGCAGCTAAAGAGCATCTGTCAGATAAAGATGTAAAGAGCTTGAGCATTTTAGAAGAATTAAAAGGTTCTATGATCGCAGCTTGGAAAGTGAAGGTATGAAAGGCTGAAGATGAGGTTGTAGAGGTGAATATAGGGTAAATAATACAATACCTTTTAAACCATGGTGAGTAGCTTGAATTTTATTCAAAGTGCAATAAAAAGTTATATTTTACCAGGAAAGTGATATAATTTGATTTATGTTTTTAAAAGAACATTGTGGCTCCTCTATGGAGAATGCATAGGAAGAATCCCCTCCCAAGAAAAGCTGAAAAAATAATAATGAAGCTATTACACTGGTCCAGGCAAGATAAGCTAACAACATGGATTAGGCCGTGCAATAATAATACTGTAAAGTGGCTACGGTTGAGATATATTTTGAAAACAGAGTCTATAGGACTTACTAAGGATTAGGTACTTTTGAAATTTTTTTAAAAATTATTTTATTGAGGAACTCCCTGGCAATCTAGTGGCCAGGACTCAGTGCTTTCACTGCCATGACCCAGGATCAGTCCCTGGTTGGAGAATTAAGATCCTGCAAGCTGCAGAGCATGGCCAATTAATTTATCTATTAAAATTTATTTTACTGAAGTACAGTTGATATACAATGTGCTGAGTCAGTTTCCAAGGATTAGGTGTTTTTCAAATGGGAAAAGATTAATGCCCGCATTTTTTGATTTAGCAGTGGTGATATGGTTCTGCCATTTACTGGGGAAGACTGGTAGAGAAATGGCATGGGAAGGAAAATCAAAAGTTCCATTTTAAATATGTTAAGCTAAAAATGCCAATAAGGTATGCAAGAATAAAAGGGAACTACCAATTTGGTTATACAAATTCAAAGACGTATAACTTAGCAATACATATTTGGGAGTAATCAGAAAATTAATGGCATAGAAATAGAAAATATCACTTAGGGAGAAGAGTACATAAACAGTCAGCCCTCTGTATCCATAGGTTCCACACCCAAGGATGGAAAATACTTGTAAAAATAAAAATTCCAGAAGCTCCAAAAAGCAAAACTCGAATTTGCCACACATCAGCAACTATTTACATAGCATTTACTTTGTATTAGGTATTATAAGTTATCTAGAGATCATTTAAAGCATAAAGAGGATGTATAGGTTATATGCAAATACTATGCCATTTTATATAAGGGGCTGACTTTATTTTTCTGGGCTCCAAAATCACTGCAGAGGGTGACTGCAGCCATGAAATTAAAAGATGCTTACTCCTTGGAAGGAAAGTTATGACCAACCTAGACAGCATATTGAAAAGCAGAGACATTACTTTGTCAACAAAGGTCCGTCTAGTCAAGGCTATGGTTTTTCCAGTAGTCATGTATGGATGTGAGAGTTGGACTATAAAGAAAGCCGAGCACTGAAGAATTAATGCTTTTGAACTGTGGTGTTGGAGAAGACTCTTGAGAGTCCCTTGGACTGCAAGGAGATCCAACCAGTCCATCCTAAAGGAGATCAGTCCTGGGTGTTCATTGGAAGGACTGATGTTCAAGCTGAAACTCCAATACTTTGGCCACCTGATGCGAAGAGCTAACTCATTTGAGAAGACCCTGATGCTGGGAAAGACTGAGGGCAGGAGGAGAAGGGGACGACAGAGGATGAGATGGTTGGATGGCATCACCAATTCATGGACGTGGGTTTGGGTGGACTCTGGGAGCTGGTGATGGAGAGGGAGGCCTGGCATGTTGCGGTTCACTGGGTCACAAAGAGTCGGACACAACTGAGCGACTGAACTGAACTGAACTGAACTTGAGCATCCATAGATTTTGGTATGAGGGGGAAGATGCAGGAACCAATCTCTTATGGCTACTGAGAAACAACTTACCAGAACACATTGGGGTTTAAGAACATTTTGAAAATGTTTGCCTTTCTTTTTACAAGCTACCAAAAATGCCGGGTAGGTAATTCAAAACCATGGGTTTCCCAATAAATGAATGGATAAATGATATAGCTATGTAAACTAATGCATTTTGCTGTTTTATTTCTACCAAGGTTGTTGATTTACTTAGTCAATACTTCTTTTTATTCTTAAATCTACATTTCAATTAGAACAGCCAAAAAGGACCAGGTGTCAGTCAACTATAGCCTGTGCAAAAATTCAGCCTACTACTTAACTTTTGTATGTCCTGTCAGTTAAGCATGATTTTTGCATTTTTAAATGTTTGAAAAAAAATCAAAAGAAGAGTAGTGTCTGATATGTGAAATTATATAAAATGAAGATTTCTATGTCCACAAATATTGATTTAATCCAACAGTCATGCTCACTGGTTCATATATGGTTTACAGTTATTTTCATCTATGATAGCAGAACTGAGTGGTTGCAACAGAGATTCCATGGTCCACAAAGCCTAAAATATTAACTACCTGGCTCAGTACAGAAAAAGTAAGGTAACTCCTAATGTTGTTGTTGTTCAGTCGCTCAGTCGTGTCCAACTCTTTGGGACCCCGTGGAGTGCAGCATACCAGGCTTCGCTGTCCTTCATCATCTCCGGAGTTTGCTCAAACTCATGTCCACTGAGTCGATGATGCCATCCAATCATCTCATCCTTTGTTGCCCCCCTCTCTGCCTGCCTTCAATCATTCCCAGCATCCGGGTCTTTTCCAATTAGTTGGCTCTTCACGCTAGGTGGCCAAAGTACTGGAGTTTCAGCTTCAGCATCAGTCCTTCCAATGAATACTGATTTCCTTTAGGATGGACTGGTTTGATCTCTGTGCAGTCAAAGGGACTCTCAAGAGCCTTCTCCAACACCACAGTTCAAAAGCATCAATTCTTCGATGCTTAGCTTTCTTTATGGTCCAACGCTCACATCCGTACATGACTACCAGAAAACACACAGCTTTGACTAGACGGACCTTTGTCGGCAAAGTGATGTCTCTGCTTTTTAATGTGCTGTCTAGGTTGGTCATAGCTTTTTTCCCAAAGAGCAAGCACCTTTTAATTTTATGGCGGCAGTCACCATCTGTAGTGATTCTAGAGCCCAAGAAAATAAAGTCTGTCACTCTTTTCATTGTTTCCCCATCTATTTGCCATGAAGTGATGGGACTGGATGTTATGACCTTAGTTTTGTGAATGTTGAGTTTTAAATCACCTTTCTTACTCTCCTCTCTCACCTTTATTAAGAGGCTCTTCAATTCCTCTTAGCTTTCTGCCATTAGGGTGGTGTCATCTACATATCTGAAGTTATTGATATTATTATAATATCAATAACCTCTAATATAGCACATCACTAATTTTTACTTAAATTTATAAGTATCTTGTCAACCTGAAATTCCTATAAATAACTTAATGAAGTACTCAGAGTATCTCCATGTATCAAATGAACTCACATACAAATTTTTATAAGCACAATGTCTATCAGAAACTGTTGACAGAGAGTTGAACTGAAAGTTGAAGATTTTAAGTTCATGCCTGGTATTTAAATATCAACTCAGTTACTAGTGTGAAAAGATTTAGTTATTTCTATTTCAAACATCTAAAACTTTACTTAACTCATTTCTTTCCATCCTTTACCACTCACTCTGTCAGAAAAAGAATGTGCATAAAATATTTTATGCCTGAGGCTGAAAATGGGTGCTTGAGAATAGCAACTACGAGCTTAAAATTGCAACATTTTGTGTAAACTCTTAAAATATAACTCATCCATGCACCTGACCCTATCCACCTAACAAAGAAGCATTCTCACCATTTAAATTTTCTAAGTTAAAAATATTTCCTATTACCTTTTTGTTCCATATAAATACTTGATATAAACATATATGGGCTTCCCTAGTGGCTCAGATGGTAAAGAATCCACCTGTACTGCAGAAGCCCTGGGTTCCTGCATTGCAGAAATCTGCAATGCAGGGTTCAATCCCTGGGTTAGGAAGATCCCCTGGAGAAGGGAATAGCTACCCACTCCAGTATTCTTGCCTGGAGAATTCCAAGGACAGAAGAGCCTGGTGGGCTACTACAGTCCATGGGGTTGCAAAGAGTTGGAAACAACTGAGTGTCTAACACTCACTTTCATAAATGTATATATACTGGGTATGACTTCTTTCAAGCCAACAAGTAACTGTTTAGAAAATTATTATTCCAAGGCAATTACTGACATCATATGAGGTTTGAGAAAAGGATAAAATGCTCTCAAAAAAAGATGTCAAGTTGACTTCTATAAAATACTTATAAATAGGAAAAATATGCCAAAGAGTGATTTCACTTATATACCTAATGAGCGTTGCTGATTAACAATGAAATGTTTTAACTTGAAAAACACTGTTTGCTGTATTCTTAAACAAAGTTACTATTACCAAATCTCCATTTGTCATATGTAACAACATTAACAAAAAACAATTTTATACTTTAGTCAATAGCATAACTTAATTTTCTTTTATTTCTAGGTAATTATGAAACTCACACTGTCTTCCACGTCTCCAGTCTTCCAGCCTTTTAATAGCATTTTAGACATAGGTATCTGAAGTTCACTTTCTAAAATCTGTTTAATTTCTCCTGTACAAATAAGAAGAGACCAAATATTAATAACAAAATAATACAATCAGTATTTATTCATATCCAAAGCTAGTACTAATATTAGGGATATGGTTCTCAAGTCAATGACATTTGTTTCATGAATGAATATGAAAAATTTCAGTAGTCCAAACTTCAAATCTTGATCATACAACATGATGCCCCTTTGAAGAAGTGAAGTTTCAACATTATAATAAAAAACTTAATAATTAATTAAGCAGTTTTTTTAAAAAGAAACAGATATCAGTGATGGGGTTTTGAATAGAAACAATCTATTTCAAACCGACCAATATGTGATCAGCATATGGTGGGAGTAGTCAGTAAAGAATAAAACTTGAGGCATTATAGTATAAGGAAAGCAAACTGTGCAATGCAGTTTGGGGTTGAAGTCTTAGCTTAAAGAAATAAAAGAACTTGTCTATTCTTAGTTTTTGTATCTGTAAAATGGGATATAATAATGTCTATCTTATCTACCTCTAAGGTTCAAGGATAGAGGAGACAACAACCATGAAAGTAGCTGGGAAAAAAAAAACCAAAACAATGCATATAATCTAGAAGACAATTTAAACTGTCTTAAAAAAAAAAGGAACAGAATTTAAGAAAAGAAAAAAAAGTTATGTTGGATCAAATAAAGAAGGCTTTGTGAGACAGGTGAGACTTAAACTCAAGTTTCAATTGTAGCTGGATTAAAACCAAGCATGAAGTATACTAGGGTTTTGTGAAGGAGAACCAAATCAAAGGAAAGGATATACTATTCGGTGAAGGAAAAGACCAAAATGTAAAAGCAAAAGTGAAAATGATACTAATCAGAAACAGTAAAGAAACACAATTTTTCCAGCATGCTACAAAGTACTTTTCAAGAATCAAGTCTACTTATTAATTAACCAGCTCATTTCTGCTTCTACAGTACAATAAACAGATCATTAAATCAGAATGTACAAATATTTCATGTATATGCTTTTATTAGATTGGTTAGTCTATAATTTTAGATTAACATGCAATGCAATTCCATTTATAATAAGCGATTGAACACTGCAGAAAATGATCATACTATACATTAAAAAAAAAAGTAAATCCATGCTGATAAAGGAAAAGAAGGAAGGTGGAGCTTACCCTACATAAGTTCTATGGAATCACAGTGGTCTAGGTAAGCAAGGCTACAATCAAACCCTTCATGGCCTTCAGTTCAGTCAGTTCAGTCATGTCCAACTCTTGGCAACCGCATGAACCACAGCACATTAGGCCTCCCTGTCCATCACCAACTCCCAGAGTTCACCCAAACTCATGTCCATCGAGTCGGTGATGCCATCCAACCATCTCATCCTCTGTCGTCCCCTTCTCCGCCTGCCCTCAATCCCTCCCAGCATCAGGGTCTTCTCAAATGAGTTAGCTCTTCACATGAGGTGGCCAAAGTACTGGAGTTTCAGCTTCAACATCAGTCCTTCCAATGAACACCCAGGACTGATATCCTTTAGGATGGACTGGTTGGATCTCCTTGCAGTCCAAGGGACTCTCAAGAGTCTTCTCCAACACCACAGTTCACAAGCATCTATTCTTCGGCACTCAGCTTTCTTTACAGTCCAACTCTTACATCCATACATGACTACTGGAAAAGTGTCCTTAGTGACTTTTTTTTTTTGCTTTCCTAAGAAAATTCCTATCTGGGCACTTTGGATAGTGATTAAACATCATAAAAGAATTCTGATTCAACATTATACTTTAGAAGCACAAAATACATCGACTTTGACCTTCAAAAATATCACTGTTGAGAAAGGATTGTTCTCTTCATGGAAATAAGAGAAAGGTGAGCCGTATTTCTTATGTGATTGTGATTGTGTTAGGTCCCTCGGTTGTGTTCAACTCTTTGCAATCCTATAGACTGTAGCCCACCAGGCTCCTCTGTCCATGGAATTCTCTAGGCAAGGATACTGGAGTAGGTTGCCATTCTCTTCTCCAGGGGAGCTTCCTGACCCATGGATTGAACCCAGGTCTCCTACATTACAGGCAGATGGCACTGCCACTATAGTACCCCTATATGTGAAAACTGATGATATGTAGATTTCATCAAGGAACACTCCACTAACTGCCAAGCATATATGAGATACAGGTTTAATATCCAAAATATATAAAGAACTCACATAACTCAATAACCAAAAGCCCCTAAATAATCAAACTAAAACTGAACTGATTTAGACATCTTTCCAAAGAAGACAAAAAATGGCCAACAGGTACATGAAAAGATGCACAATATCACTAAATACTAGGGAAATACAAACAAAAAGCCATAATGTGGTATTATCTCACATCTGTTAGAATGGCTACCATCAAAAAGACAAGAGATAAGTGATGGTGAGGATATGAAGAAAAGAGAACCATTGTGGGGTTGCTTCCTTTTATTCTTACTTTGCTGGGATTTAATTACTTAAAAATTTTTTTAAATAAATGAAATTTTAAATGTTTTTTAGTCACTAAGTTGTGTCTTTTCAACCCCGAGGACTGTAGCCTGCCAGGCTCCTCTGTCCGTGGGATTTCCCGGTCAAGATTACTAGAATGGGTGGCCATTTCCTTCTCCATGAGATCTTCCCAACCCAGGGATTGAACCTACATCTCTTTTATTGGTGGTGGATGCTTTACCACTGAGCCACCAGCAAAGCCAAATATTGTTGTTAAATATTGTTGTCAATGCTTTTGACAAGCCAAATATTGTTGTCAAATGTTTTTCCCTCCATCTATTAAAATGATCAATAGATTTTCTCTCCTTCATTGTACTAATATGGTGAATTAATAATGGATTATATAAAAACTGTTAAACAAGCCTTGTATTCCTGAGTAAAGCCCACTTGACCATGAGGTGTCATTATACATATCTATATTTTTGTTACATTTAATGAGTTCAATTTATAAATATTTATAAAGGATTTCTGCCTCTAGACTGCCTCTAGAAATATCAGTCTATAATAGTTTCATTTTCCTATAATGTCTTTGATTTTAGTATCAGGGTTAATGCTGATTACATAAAATAAATTAAGTAATATTTCATCTTTCTCTATTTGTGAATGATTTCTAACACTTCTTCCTTAAATATTAGAGACTTTACCAGTGAACCCATCCGGGCTTGGGGTTCACTTTTTTTTTGGAGGAGGAGGAAGGGGGGAAGGGAGTGAGGAAGGGAGCAGGGAAGGCTTTGACTGTTATAGCTTTATATATTAGATGTAGAGCAATTAAGATTTTAAATTTTTTCTCTGTCAACTGTGGTAACTTACACCTTTAAAATAATTTTTCTAGCTTTTAAAGTGTTTTATGTAGCTTTTAAATTTTCTAGCATGAATCCATTCTTAATGTTGCCTTATAATCCATTTAATGTTTGTAGGTACCTTTCATTCTCAATATGTTTAACTTGTGTTTTCTCTCTTGTTCTTATTCACATTAGCAAGAGAATTACCACCTTTATTGAGCTTCTCAAAAAAAAAAAAAAAGCTTTAAGTTGTGTTCATTTAGTTCATTTTCTCTATAATGTTTATCCATTTTCTGCTTTATTGATTTCTATGCCTGTGTCTATGTATGTATAAGTTTTTCCTTTCATACTTACTTAGGGTTTGATTTGCTCTTTTCAAAAACATTTAAGTTTTATTATGACTGGTAAAAAACAAAATACATATATTCACAATCTATAATTTGGTAAGTTTTAACAAATATATAAAGTAGTAAAAACATCATCATAATCAAGATTATGAATTTATTCAGCAACCCCAAAAAGTTTTCTTATACACCTTGTTAACTCTTCCACACTACCCCTTTCTGTATCCCCAGGGAACCAGTGATTTGATTTTTGTGATTGTGAATTGGTTCAAATTATCTAGAATTTTAGATAAAAGGAATTTCAGAATATACTTTAAAAATATGGCTTTCATTCAAAATACATTGTCTGAGATTCCTCCACATTGTTACATGTAATGACAATGTTTCTTTTATTACTAAATAGTATTCCATTGTATGAATATAAAACAATTTGTTTATCCATTCACTGGTTTATGGACATTTGTTGTTTTCCACAGTTTCAGGCTACAAATAAATACTTGAGGTTACAAATAACATACATGTCTTTGATGGGACATATGATTTCATTTCTCTTGGGTAAATACCTAAGAGAAGAATGGTCAGTGTATTTTTAACTCTGTAGGAAAAAACGGTGATGTCTTCAAATTCACTGTGACAAATTTTTACTGTGATGTCTTCAAGTTCACTAATCTTTTCTTCTTCAATGTCTAATCTTCTGTTAATCCCACTTTGTATGTTTTTCATCTCAGACATCACAGTCTTAACCTCTAGACATTCAATTTGGGCTATTTTTACATTTTTAGTCATTTATGATTTGAAATCTTTTCTCTCTTTTTCTGAACTTAAGTAACAGTTATAATAATTGTTTTAATGTCCTTATTTGCTAATTCCAACATCTATGTCAATTCCAGGTTTTTTTTTGGTTAACTGATTTTTCTTTATGGGCCAGGTAATCTTTATTGGATGCCAGACACTGTGAATTTTACCTCGATGGGTGCTAAATATTTTCTTATTCCTATAAATATACTTGAGCTTTATTTTGGGAGGCAGTTATTTGAAAATAGTTCTGTCCTTTTGAGTCTTTGCTTTTAAGATGTTGTACCACATGAGCGGTATTTAGGACTAATCTTGACTATACTAAGACAAAAGCCTTCTTAGTACAGTTAACTCTTATTAAACAACACAGGTTTGAACTATGAGGGTTCACTTACACATGGATTATTTTTCAACAGTAAACACTACAGTATTATACAATTTGCAGTTGGCTGAATTGCAGTGGATGAGGTACTGCAGATAGAGAGGAAAAGGGTATATAGAGGGCTGACTATAAGTTATACATGGATTTTAAGCAGTGCAAAGGGTTGGTGCCCCTAACCCCTGAGTTGTTGAAGAATCAACTGTACTCCATCCAAAGCCTCATGACTTATGAGGTTTTCTAGTCCAGTTGGTAAATGTATATTTGGTTCTCAAAAGCAGAAGGGTGGGGTGGAGTGGGGACACTTTTCTTATTTCTCATTGCTTTCAGAACTTTCTTCTTATATAAATAAACATGTGAACCGTAAATTTCCCTTCCATACCACTTTGTCAGAGAAGGCAATGGCACCCCACTCCAGTACTCTTGCCTGGAAAATCCCATGGATGGAGGAGCCTGGTAGGTGGCAGTCCATGGGGGTCGCACAGAGTCAGACATGACTGAGCAACTTCACTTTCACTTTTCACTTTCATGCACTGGAGAAGGAAATGGCAACCCACTCCAGTGTTCTTGCCTGGAGAATGCCAGGGACGGCGGAGCCTGGTGGGCTGCCGTCTATGGGGTCGCACAGAGTCAGACACTACTGAAGTGACTTAGCAGCATACCATTTTGTCAGCATAAAACAAATGTTGATATGTGATGTTTCCATCATAACTAAAAATATTTTCTAATTTCCTTTGTGATTTCTTTGTTGATCCTTAGTTTACTTAGAGATATGTTAATTACCTCCAGAATTCTTGTCTGGAGAATCCAATGGACAGAGAAGCCTGGCAGGCAAGAGCCCAGAGGGTCCCAGACAGTTGGACATGACTGAAGCGACTTACAATGCACACTTGTAGGTTAATTACCAAATATATCAGAATTTTCAAGTTTCCTTTGATTTCTATTTTAATTCCACTGAGTCAGAGAACATACCTAACATGACTTTTTAAGTCACTTTGGGTCACTTTCTGTGACTTGTTTCATGGCAGAGCATTTTTTTTAACCTTAACGAATGTAGCAAATGCAGGTGAAAAGAATATAAATTTTCCTATGGTTATGAGAGGGCTTCCCAAGTGGCTCAGTGGTAAAAGAATCCCCCTGCAGTGTAGGAGACCTGGTTTGATCCCTGGGTCAGGAAGATTCCCTGGAGAAGGAAATGGCAACTCACTCCAGTATGCTTGCCTGAAAAACTCCAGGCACAGAGAAAGCCTGGTGGGCTATAGTATAGTCCATGTGGTGGCAAAGAGTTGGACATGAGTAAGTGACTGAGCATGGATGCACACACAGTTTTAAGAAGCATTTTATCTATTTCACGTAAGTAAAATTGGTTGATACACTATTCATATTTTCTATCTGTTGTTTTGAACATTACTATGGGAAAGGAGTGTTTTTATGCCCAATTACAACTGTAGTTTTTTTCCTTTTCTCATTGCAGTTCTAGTGATTAGTTTTTGGTACACAGACTTTGAAAGTTGTTATTATATATACACACATTTAGGATACTTATGTCTTTAGGATTAACTGACATTTTCATCATTATGAAGTGTTCCCATTTAGCCTTCATAATAGATAGTACTTGCACAGAATTTTAGTTCATTTAGTATTAACATAATATGTGATTAACAGAACACATATATTGGTTACTATTTTCTTATTTATATTTCAATCTTATACTTTCTATTTAAAGTGGATTTCTTATACATATATAATTGGTTTTTCTTTGTTATACAGTCTCACAATCTCTACCTTCTCATAAAGATGTGAAGATAATTTAATTATCTATATGCTTATTTGTTTTCTATTTGTCTTGATTTTTATTTCTTTTATCATCTTCCTCTACCTTCATTTGCAAATATTGAATATATTAGGTATTTTCATTTCATTTCAACCCTTAACTTAATTACTTTAATGTGTGTTTCATTGTTTTAGGGATGGTCTAGGGTTTACAATATGCATATTTAATTTCACACAGTCCATCTTCAAATAACACAGGACTTGTCTGACAAAAACATACTTCCATTCCCCTTTCCTGTTGTGTTCTTTCCATAACTTTACACCTATAAAGTCAATTATCTTTTAAAGAAATTTAAACGAAAGAAAAAATATACTCATATTTTTACCATTTCTCTTCATTTCTTTGTATTAATCTAATTTCCTATCTGGTGTCATTTTCTTCAGCTTGAGGAACTTACTTCGATAGTTTAATAGCTCTTGTAGCTTTTGTATGAAAATAAAGTCTTAATTTAGTTTTCATTTCTGAAAGATATTTTTGTTGAATATAGCATTCCAGATTGACATTTTCTTTCTTTGGCACTTAGAAACGTCATTATATTGTCTCCTGGCTTGCACTGCTTCTATTACAAAGAGTGTAGTCATTATTTTGAAGGCTTCCCAGTGGCTCAGTGGTAAAGAATCTGCCTGCCAATGCAGGAGATGCAAAGATGGGAATTCGATACCTGGGTCAGGAAGATCCCCTGGAGTAGGAAATGGCAACCCAATCCAGTATTCTTGCCTGGAAAATTCCATGGACAGCGGAGCCTAGCAGGCTCAATGAATGTCTGTATTTAATGGTTCGCCTCTAAGGAGTGTAGAAGTTTATTTTGACGGGTCCTTAAATTTCATGCATATCAGGTTGATCCATTTGAGACTTCTTTACAACACTATTTTGGTGGATCTAAAGTAGTGATTCTCCAAAGTATAATTGATAATTTTGGGGAATTCCTTGAGAATGTATAAAATTAATGATCACTATGTTGACAAGCATTATCTCAATTCTATCACTAAGTGACTATTAGTTACTAACCCAATTTATTGGCCCTCTCTGAGACTCGAATTCCACATTAATTTAAAAAAAAAGCTAAGAATGTATTTCATATTAATGTCACCTGTTACCATTTTTTAATGGAAAAAAAAAAAAAAAAACTTAACACAACACAGCACCAAAAAGTAAAAACTGCCCCTAAAGAAAATTGAGACTTAGTCTCCCAGTAAACGCAAGAAAATCATACCTGTCACCTAGAAAATGAGAAATAATATATCATGTGACTTTCTCTCAAGCACAAATCTCAAACGTGAATTTTTGCCTTCTTTGTTCAAATCACACTTTTTTTGGTAATATCAGAAATCTTCCAGTGCCTCTATTCTCTTCCTTATTTTAAACGCTATAAGCCATCAACACCTAGAAACATTTGTTTCAACTATGAAACTGCTCTTTTGAAAAAAATCGGACTAAGATTCTGTAGCAGAAGCAGCATATTACATATTAGATACTAGGGGCTAGACAGGACCCAGCTCAGAGGCTTTTTAAAATCATCCTGGGATACGACTTACCCATGAACAACTAGTAAGTTAATGGCAAAACCTACAAGGCAATGTTCCATTGCTTTTCCCTCCAAACATTTTCACCTCAGATACCCAAAGGTACAGTCGTTGTATATCTTGCTGCTCAAACATACAAATTTAAACAAAAAGATCACTACTGTAACACCTATAGTTATCAACAGAATCATAAATATGTGACAACTTACAGAGTCTGAGACAAGAGGGTTCCAGAAAATGCTACTCAGTTTTAGGTTATATACAGTATATCACAGCATCATCTTTCAGGAATGATGGAATTCCAGTTGAGCTATTTCAAATCCTGAAAGATGATGCTGTGAGACTGCTGCACTCAATATGCCAGTAAATTTGGAAAACTCAGCAGTGGCCACAGGACTGGAAAAGGTCAGTTTTCATTCCGATCCCAAAGAAAGCAATGCCGAAGAATGCTCAAACTACCGCACAATTGCACTCATCTCACACACTAGTAAAGTAATGCTCAAAATTCTAAGACAGGCTTCAGCAATACGTGAACCATGAACTTCCAGATGTTCAAGCTGGTTTTAGAAAAAGCAGAGGAACCAGAGATCAAATTGCCAACATCCGATGGATCATGGAAAAAGCAAGAGAGTTCCAGAAAAACATCTATTTCTGCTTTATTGACTATGCCAAAGCCTTTGACTGTGTGGATCACAATAAACTGTGGAAAATTCTTCAGTTCAGTTCAGTTCAGTTGCTCAATCGTGTCCGACTCTTTGCAACCCCATGATTTGCAGGACGCCAGGCCTCCCTGTCCATCACCAACTCCCAGAGTTCACTCAGACTCACATCCATAGAGTCAGTGATACCATCCAGCTATCTCATCCTCTGTCGTCCCCTAATCCTCCTGCCCCCAATCCCTCCCAGCATCAGAGTCTTTTCCAATGAGTCAACTCTTTGCATGAGGTGGCCAAAGTACCGGAGTTTCAGCTTTACCATCATTCCTTCCAAAGAAATTCCAGGGCTGATCTCCTTTCGAATGGACTGGTTGGATCTCTTTTCAGTCCAAGGGACTCTCAAGAGTCTTCTCCAACACCACAGTTCAAAAGCATCCATTCTTCAGCACTCAGCCTTCTTCACAGTCCAACTCTGACATCCATACATGACCACTGGAAAAACCACAGTCTTGACTAGATGGACCTTTGTTGGCAAAGTAATGTCTCTGCTTTTGAATATGCTATCTAGGTTAGTCATAACTTTCCTTCCAAGGAGTAAGCGTCTTTTACTTTCATGGCTGCAGTCACCATCTGCAGTGATTTTTGGAGCCCCCCAAAATAAAGTCTGACACTGTTTCCACTGTTTCCCCATCTATTTCCCATGACGTGATGGAACCGGATGCCATGATCTTCCTTTTCTGAATGTTGAGCTTTAAGCCAACTTTTTCACTCTCTACTTTCACTTTCCTTCTTCAAGAGACAGGAATACCAGAGCACGTGGCCTGCCTCTTGAGAAACCTACATGCAGGTCAGGAAGCAACAGTTAGAACTGGACATGGAACAACAGACTGGTTCTAAATAGGAAAAGGAGTACGTCAAGGCTGTATATTGTCACCCTGCTTATTTAACTTCTATGCAGAGTACATCATGAGAAATGTTGGGCTGCAAGAAGCACAAGCTGGAATCAAGATTGCTCGGAGAAATATCAATAACGTCAGATATGCAGGTGACATCACCCTTATAGGCAGAAAGTGAAGAGGAACTAAAAAGCCTCTTGATGAAGGTGAAAGTGGAGAGTGAAAAGTTGGCTTAAAGCTCAACATTCAGAAAACAAAGATCATGGCATCTGGTCCCATGACTTCATGGGAAACAGATGGGGAAACAGTGGAAACAGTGTCAGACTTTATTTTTGGGGCTCCAAAATCACTGCAGATGGTAATTGCAGCCATGAAATTAAAAGATGCTTACTCCATGGAAGAAAAGTTATGACCAACCTAGATAGCATATGAAAAGCAGAGACATTACTTTTCCAACAAAGGTCCATCTAGTCAAGACTGTGGTTTTTCCAGTGGTCATGTATGGATGTCAGAGTTGGACTGTGAAGAAAGCTGAGCACCGAAGAATGGATGCTTTTGAATTGTGGTGTTGGAGAAGACTCTTGAGAGTCCCTTGGACTGCAGGGAGATCCAACCAGTCCATTCTGAAGCAGATCAGCACTGGGATTTCTTTGGAAGGAATGATGCTAAAGCTGAAACTCCAGTACTTTACCACCTCATGCGAAGAACGGAGAAGGCAATGGCACCCCACTCCAGTACTCTTGCCTGGAAAATCCCATGGACAGAGGAGCCTGGTAGTCTGCAGTCCATGGGGTTGCTAAGAGTTGGACGCGACTGAGCGACTTCACTTTCACTTTTCACTTTCATGCATTGGAGAAGGAAATGGCAACCCACTCCAGTGTTCTTGCCTGGAGAATCCCAGGGACAGGGGAGCCTGGTAGGCTGCCGTCTTTGGGGTCGCAAAGTCGGACACGACTGAAGCGAATTAGCAGCAGCACTTAGCAGCAGGCAAAGAGTTGACTCATTGGAAAAGACTCTGATGCTGGGAGGGATTGGGGGCAGGAGGAGAAGGGGACAACAGAGGATGAGATGGCGGGATGGCATCACTGACTCGATGGATGTGAGTCTGAGTGAACTCTGGGAAGTTGGTGATGGACAGGGAGGCCTGGTGTGCTGCAATTCATGGGGTTGCAAAGAGTCAGATACGACTGAGCAACTGAACTGAACTGAACATGTATTTGTCCTTTTCTGCATCTGGCTTATGAAACATTTAGCCTAATAATGTCTTCAAAGTTCAGCCATGTTGTAGTAAATAGCAGAATTCTGTTTCTCTGTAAAGCTGAACAATTTTCTACTCTATCTACATATCACATTTTGCTTATCCATTCATCAGTCGACAGTCAGTTGGGTTGCTTCCACTTTTTGTTCTGATTTTCTGTAAAAGCTCCTATTTTCCATTATTTTGGATATATACTCAGAAGTGAAACTGATAGATTATGTGGTAATTCTATGTTTAATTTTTTAGAGAACTGACATACTATTTCCCCAGAAGTTGTACCATTTTGCATTCCTACCAACAATGCACAACACTTCCAATTTCTTCATACCCCAAAAAAAGCAGATTTTAAAGCATCAAATTGCCAACATTTGTCACTTTTTGTTTGGTTGGAGTTATTTTTTATATATATAACAGTCATTTTAATGGGCATGAAGTGGTATCTCAGTGTGGTTTTGATTTCCACTTCCTTAATGATTCACGATGTTCAGTATCTTCTCATGTGCCTACCAGTCACCTGTATCTTTATTTGGGGAAATACCTATTCAAGTCCCTTTGCTTGTTTTAAAAAATTATTATTGTGATATAACTGACATATAACATTGTATAAGTGTAACGTATACATGTGCTGATTTGATATATTTAGATACTGAAATACAATTACAACTATAGGATTAGCTCTATCACATCACTTGGTTTTTTGTAGTAGGAACTACTTTAATTGGTTTTTTGTTGTTGTTATTAAGTCATAGGGGTGGATACTAATTCTGGATACTAATCCCTTATCAGATATATGATTCACAAATATTTCTGCCATACTGTAAGTTGCCTTTTTACTCTATAGACACTGTTCTTTCATGTATAACTTTTTAATTTTGATTAGGTCTGATTCACTTGCTTTTTCTTTTGTTCCTGTGCTTTGGTGTCATAAATAATAAATCATTCCAAAACCCACTGCCTTGAAGCTTTTTCCCTATGTTTTCTAAGAGTTTTATAGTCTCAGTTCTAATGCTGAAGTCTTAGCGAGAGTTCTATTTTTTTTTAATATCACAAACTACTGGCAAGACAACAAATTAGTATATTGTTAATGGCAATTTAAAAAAAGATTTCTCCACAGAGTAATTTGGTAGAATATATCTAAAACTTTTAAAGTGTGTATCACCTCTCATGCAGAAGTACACCTCTAGGCATCTTTACGAAGAAAAATAATCACTGAGGTTCAGCAAAGTTCACTATAGCATACTACAGTGAAAGATCAGGAATGAGGGAAGCTCAAAATAACCAGCAAAAATAAAATAGTATAATAAATCATAGTACAGGTTTTAAAAATTATATGATTCAATGGTATTTTAAAATATAGAAAATGACCATGATGTAATATTGCAACTAAAAAAAAAAAAGCAGATTTTAATGCATCAAACATAGTCTATCTCAATTTTGTAAAACATTTATTTATATAAAAGACATAGAATGAAACTGGGAATAAATGCAGCAAAATGTTAACTGTAGTTAAAAGTAGAATTACTGGCAATTTTTACTTTTTTCACACTTTTATTCAATTCATAAACATTCTACAATCAACATTGGAGCAGGAATATGGTTGGAAATGAATTATTTCAAAACAGAGCAAGGCAATTTCTATCCCAGGATTCAAGAAAGAAAGGGGAGACAAAGAAGCTAATATCTATTGAAAGACTTTCTTCTAAGTGCCAAATTTCAACCACATATATTGAATAGTAATAGGAACTTGTTACTTTTTCAAACAAAAAAAATCTACTAGTAGAGCAAAGAATTAAAAAGGAAACAGAAGAGAGGAACGCTATTAACCAAGGGTATTAAAACAGCAAGATAAGAAATAGTAAAAGAAGGCATAAACTGCTTATGTTGAAAATGGAAACGGTGATGCACGAGACAGTAAGCTGAAAAAAAGACTCTTTAGCAGTGTTTCTTAAGATGTAGTTCTTCAATTTCTTCACAATAACCTAGTTTGTTTCTAAAAATGCATATTTGTGGGCTCTACCTTGTTACAGAATTAGAATCTAAATCTATGGGGTGCAACCCAGGACTTATACATTTAATCACCCCCCATCCCCTTTCCAAGGTGATTTTTATGCATATAAAATTAGTAACATTCTTATGGAATTTAATAACTAGTAGAACCTGAAGATGACAGGGATGAAGGAACAGAAGAAATGGTTGAGCTATGAAGAACGCTGGTACCAGCTCCATGTTGCTGTAGACTCTTCATAATCCACAGCCTTGCCACACAACTGCTGCTTTATACTTACTTTACCTTGACAATCACTTTTGCCTCAAGTCAATTGCTTTTCATCATACTACCTAACCGCTTAATTTGTTCTTTAGGGAGTATATTTGATTAACCTCTGAAGCTGTTTACCTTAAAACTTAATAAGCATTTTAATGTCAAGCCTATCCTTCAGGGACTAGAAGAGCACTTGAAGGCATACAATGGAATCAGAACCAGGTATTTACAAGGTAAGGAAAGCAGTAGGGCTAGAAAGGTAGGATAAGACCAGATAATAAAGGGTATATGTTTCCATACAAACTATGAAATTATTTGTTCTAGTTCTGTGAAAAATACCATCGGTAGCTTGATAGGGTTTGCAATGAATTTATACATTGCTTTGGGTAGTATACCCATTTCCACTATATTGATTCTTCCAATCCACGAACATAGTATATTTCTCCATTTATTTGTGTCATCCTTGATTTCTTTTGACAGTGTAGAGACTCCTTAAAAAACTGGAAATAGAACTGCCATATGACCCAGCAATCCCAGTGCTGAGCACACACACTGAGGAAACCAAAACTGAATGAGACACATGTACCCCAATGTTCACTGAGGCACTGTTTACAATAGCTATGACACGGAAGCAACCTAGATGTCTGTCGGCAGACAAATAAGGGAGTTGTGGTACACATACACAATGGGATATTTCTCAGCTATTAAAAAACAAAAGAACACATTTGAGTCAGTTCTAATGAGGTGGATGAAACTGGAGCCTATTATACAGAGCGAAGTAAGTCAGAATGATAAACACCAATACAGTATATTAATGCATATATATGGAATTAATAAAGATGGTAATGATGATCCCATATGCAAGGCAGCAAAAGAGACATAGACGTAAAGAACAGACTATTAGACTATGTGGGAGAAGGCGAGGCTGGGATGATATGAGACAAGAGCACTAAAGCGTGTATATTACAATATGTAAAACAGATGACCAGTGCAAGTTCAATGCATGAAGCATGGCACTCAAAGCCAGTGCTCTGGGACAATCCAAAGCGATGGGGTGGAGAGGGAGGTAGGAGAGGGGTTCAGGATGGGTGGGGTGGGGTAGGGGGTGGAGTGCACATATGCGCCTGTGGCTGATTTATGTTGATATGTGGCAGGGGCCCCCACAGTGTTGTGATGTGACTGTCCTCCAATTAAAATAAATAAATTAATTTTTTTTAAAAAGGGTATATGTATGCTAGGCTAATGTACTAGAACTTAACCGCAGTTAATCTCTTAACTCTGGATCTGATTTTTTTTCACTAGTTTTACCTTTTCAGAAAGTTATATAAATGAAATTATAGATTTCCTTCTGTATCTGGCTTTTTTTACTTAGCACGATATTTGAGATTCAACCATGCTATAACCAGCATCAGCAGTTTATTCCTTTTTGTTGCTAAATAGTACTCCATTGCATTGTTGTACCACAAGGTGTTTACTTATCAATTGATGGACAACTGAGGTATTTCCTGTTTGGGGTCATTATGACTAAAGCTTCACTGAACATTCATGTAGAAGTCTTTGTGGGGAAATGTTTTCATTTCTCTTGAGCAAATATCTAGAAATATAATCACTAGGTCATATGGGTAAGTATGTTCTAATTGATAAGATTCTATTGTAGCATACCAAACTCCAAAACGTTTTTTTAAAACTATATCATTTTGTATTCCCAGAGCAATATATGAAAATTCTAGTTGCTCTGCCTCCATGTCACCCTTTAGCATTTCAGTCTTTCTAATTTTAACCATTCTAATAGTTGTCTGGTTGTTTCTCGTTATGATTTTAGTTTTCATTTTCCTAATAACTAACAGTACTGAATTTTTTTCATGAGATTATGTTCTACCTCTCCAACAAAAAGATTTTTTTAATATTATTTTTTACCTATGTATTCTTTGAAAAAGTGTTTAATAGACTCTTTTCCCCATGTTTTATGGGCTGTTTATCTTCTTCAGATTGAATTTTGAGAGGGCTTCCCTTGTGGCTCAGCTTGTAAAGAATCTGCCTGCAATGCAGGAGACCTGGGTTCGATCCCTGGGTTGGGAAGATCCCCTGGAGAAGGGAAAGGCTACTCACTCCGGTATTCTGGCCTGGAGAATTCCATGGACTATACAGTCCATGGGGTCACAAAGAGTTGGACACAACTGAGCGACTTTCACTTTCATTTTAGGTATCCCAGATATAAAACCTTTATAAGGCATGTGTTCTGCAAATATTTTCTTCCAATATTCTTCAGCTTGCCTTTTCATTTCTTTAAAGAATATCTTTCAAAGATGAGAGTGTGTAATTTTGATAAAGTTTAATATTTCAAATTTTCCTTTAGATTTGTGTTTTTTCTGTCCTAGGGATCAAGGGGAACTTGGCCTAGCCCAAAGTCACAAAATCTTCTTTCAGAAATTTTACAGTTTTAGCTTTTACATTTAGGTCTGTACACTATTTTGGATTAATTTTTCTACGTGGTATAAGGGTAACGTGGAGGTGATGCTGATGTGGCTGTCTTTTTTTTTTTTTGTATTTCAATGTCCAAATAGTACCAATTCCACTTGTTGAAAAAACTATTCTCACTAAAATGAATTAACTTACAAAGTTGTAAAAATCTGACTGACCAAGTATATGTAGGTCTATTTCTTGACTTTATTCTGTGCCAATGACCTATCTATCTTTGTTGCCAATACCATACTGACATGGTTACTATTTTAAAATGAGTCTTAAAATTAGGTGGTATAAAGCTAAAAATGTTTGATTTTTTTCAAAATTCTTTTGACTATTCTATACCATTTGCATTTCAATATAAATATTAGAAAAAACTTGTCAGTATCTATTTTTTATAGCTGGAATTTTTACTGGAATTGCACTGATTGTATAGATTAATATGAGACTAAGGACCCTTTAATAATATTGAGTCTTCCAATTCATGAATGTAATATATCTTTCCATTAGTTTAGGTTTTTAATTCATCAGGAATGTTCTATAGTTTTTCGTTAGAGGCCTTACATATATTTTGTTATATTTACCC
Organism: Bubalus kerabau; assembly: GCF_029407905.1. Classification (NCBI taxonomy): domain Eukaryota; kingdom Metazoa; phylum Chordata; class Mammalia; order Artiodactyla; family Bovidae; genus Bubalus; species Bubalus kerabau. The sequence goes on along the minus strand of NC_073629.1, from coordinate 96,058,311 downwards.
TAGAAGGTGAAAGTGTTAGTCCCTCAGCCATGTCCAACTCTTTTGAGCCCCCATGGACTGGCCTACCAGGCTTCTTTGTCCATGCAATTCTTCAGGCAAGAATACTAGAATGGATAGCCATTCCCTTCTCCAGGGGATCTTCCCGACTCAGAGATCAAACCCCCATCTTCTGCAATGAGGCAGATTTTTTTACCATCTAAGCCTTCAGGAAAGTCCTAAGTCTTTTAAAAAATATTTTTATAATATAAAATATAAGTTTTTAATAACACTTTAGTTTCCAATTATTTGCTGCTAGCATAAGGAAATGGAGAAGGAAATGGCAACCCACTCCAGTGGTCTTGCCTGGAGAATCCCAGGGATGGGGGAGCCTGGTGGGCTGCCGTCTATGGGGTGGCACAGAGTCAGACACGACTGAAGCAACTTAGCAGCAGAAGCATAAAGAAATACAATTGATCTTTTATATATTTACTTTGTATCTTGTTAACCATAGGAATTTCAATTATTAGTTCTAGTACATAGCTTGTAGATCATCTGGGGCTTTCAACATAGATTACTATGTCATTTTTGGATAAAGATATTTCAATCAATATTTTATTTCTTCTTCTTTCTTGCATTCTAACCTAGGACTTCGAGTACAATGTTAAACAGAAATGGTAGGAGGGATCTTCCTCGCCTTGTTCTTATTCTTAGGTTGAAAGCGTTTGATCGTTTATCATTAAGTATTATACTAAGTATAGGATTTTTATACATGCCCTTTATCAGGTTGAGGAATCTACCTTTAATTCCTAATTTTGAAGAGTTTCTTTCAAATGGATATTGAATTTTGTTAAATGCTTTTTCCGTATCTGTTAAGATGACTGTATGGGATTTTTAAAAGTCTCTTGATAAGGTACATGATTTCCTAAAGCAAATCAACCCTAAATATCCACTGTAAGGACTGATGCTGAAGCTGAAGCTCCAATACTTTGGCCACCTGATGTGAAGAGCTGACTTATTGGGAAAGACTCTGATGCTGGGAAAGACTGAGAGCAGGAAGAAAAGGACGGGCAACAAAGGATGAGATGGTTGGACAGCATCACCAACTCAATGCACATGAGTTTGAGCAAACTCTGGGAGATGGTGAAGCACTATCTTCACTATCAGAAGCACACAGAGAAGCCTTGTGTGCTGCAGTCCATGGAGTCTCGAAGATCAGACACAACTCAGTGACTGAACAACAACAAGGTACATTAAATTTTTTTCAGTCACAGGAGTGACATGATTCTAATTCTATTCATGATAGGTAACTTTTCATAGGTTGCAATTTATTTTTAATGAATTGGATATGTCTATATGCCTTACTAATTTCTATGAAGATAAATGTTATGCCAGTTTTCTTCTCCGTCTTATACCTAGGATTGAATACAATATCTAGATCACAGTAGAAAATGCATACTCAGTGATTAAACAACATGTAAACAAATGCAAGACACCAATTGCTATTAAGAAACTGCTAGAATGGAGAAAGACCAAAAGTGGAAAACATAATAAGACTATCTCAATGAGGGTTGATATTTCCACAACAGAGTAGTTCAGGGGTAAAGGATCTAACCTGATTCAGTTCAGTTTAGTCGCTCGGTCGTGACCAACTACTTGCGACCCCATGAATCACAGCACGCCAGGCCTCCCTGTCCATCACCAACTCCCGGAGTTCACTCAGACTCACATCCATCGAATCAGTGATGCCATCCAGCCATCTCATCCTCTGTTGTCCCCTTCTCCTCCTGCCCCCAATCCCTCCCAGCATCAGTCTTTTCCAATGAGTGAACTCTTCACATGAGGTGGCCAAAGTACTGGAGTTTCAGCTTTAGCATCATTCCTTCCAAAGAAATCCCAGGGCTGATCTCCTTCAGAAGGGACTGGTTGGATCTCCTTGCAGTCCAAGGGACTCTCAAGAGTCTTCTCCAACACCACCGTTCAAAAGCATCCATTCATCAGCACTCAGCTTTCGTCACAGTTCAACTCTCACATCCATACATGACCACTGGAAAAACCACAGCCTTGACTAGACAGACCTTTGTTGGCAAAGTAATGTCTCAGCTTTTCAATATGCTATCTAGGTTGGGCATGACTTTTCTTCCAAGGAGTAGGTGTCTTTTAATTTCAAGGCTGCAGTCACCATCTGCAGTGATTTTGGAGCCCAGAAAAATAAAATCTGACACTGTTTCCACTGTTTCCCCATCTGTTTCCCATGAAGTCACGGGACCAGATGCCATGATCTTCATTTTCTGAATGTTGAGCTTTAAGCCAACTTTTTCACTCTCCACTTTCACTTTCATCAAGAGGCTTTTGAGTTCCTCTTCACTTTCTGCCATAAGGGTGGTGTCATCTGCATAACTGAGGTTATTGATATTTCTCCCGGCAATCTTGATTCCAGCTTGTGCTTCTTCCAGCCCAGCGTTTCTCATGATGTACTCTGCATAGAAGTTAAACAAGCAGGGTGACAATATACAGCCTTGACGCACTCCTTTTCCTATTTGGAACCAGTCTGTTGTTCCATGTCCAGTTCTAACTGTTGCTTCCTGACCTGCATACAAATTTCTCAAGAGGTCAGATGGTCTGGTATTCCCATCTCTTTCAGAATTTTCCACAGTTTATTGTGATTCACACAGTCAAAGGCTTTGGCATAGTCAATAAAGCAGAAATAGATGTTTTTCTGAAACTCTCCTGCTTTTTCGATGATCCAGTGGATGCTGGCAATTTGACCTCTGGTTCCTCTGCCTTTTCTAAAACCAGATTGAACATCTGGAAGTTCACGGTTCACATATTGCTGAAGCCTGGCTTGGAGAATTTTGAGCATTATTTTACTAGCATGTGAGATGAGTACAACTGTGCAATAGTTTGAGCATTCTTTGGCATTCCCTTTCTTTGGAATTGGAATGAAAACTGACCTTTTCCAGTCCTGTGGCCACTGCTGACTTTTCCAAATATGCTGGCATATTGAGTGCAGCAATCTCACAGCATCATCTTTCAGGATTTGAAATAGCTCAACTAGAATTCCATCACCTCCACTAGCTGTGTTCGTAGTGATGCTTTCTAAGGCCCACTTGACTTTGCATTCCAGGATGTCTGGCTCTAGGTGAGTGATCACACCATCGTGATTATCTGGGTCATGAAGATCTTTTTTGTACAGTTCTGTGTATTCTTGCCACCTCTTCTTAATATCTTCTGCTTCTGTTAGGTCCATACCATTTCTGTCCTTTATTGAGCCCATCTTTGCATGAAATGTTTCCTTGGTATCTCCAATTTTCTTGAAGAGATCTCTAGTCTTTCCCATTCTGTTGTATTCCTCTATGTCTTTGCATTGATCACTGAAGAAGGCTTTCTTATCTCTTCTTGCTATTCTTTGGAGCTCTGCATTCAGATGCTTATATCTTTCCTTTTCTCCTTTGCTTTTCGCTTCTCTTCTTTTCACAGCTATTTGTAAGGCCTCCTCAGACAGCCATTTTGCTTTTTTGCATTTCTTTTCCATGGAATGGTCTTGATCCCTGTCTCCTGTACAATGTCACGAACCTCAGTCCATAGTTCATCAGGCACTCTATCTATCGGATCTAGGCCCTTAAATCTATTTCTCACTTCCACTGTATAATCATAAGGGATTTGATTTAGGTCATACCTGAATGTTCTAGTGGTTTTCCCTTTCTTCAATTTCAGTCTGAATTTGGCAATAAGGAGTTCATGATCTGAGCCACAGTCAGCTCCTGGTCTTGTTTTTGCTGACTGTATAGAACTTCTCCATCTTTGGCTGCAAAGAATATAATCAATCTGATTTCAGTGTTGGCCATCTGGTGATGTCCATGTGTAGAGTCCTCTCTGTGTTGTTGGAAGAGGGTGTTTGCTATGACCAGTGCATTTTCTTGGCAAAACTCTGTAAGTCTTTGCCCTGCTTCATTCTGTATTCCAAGGCCAAATTTGTCTGTTACTCCAAGTGTTTCTTGACTTCCTACTTTTGCATTCCAGTCCCCTATAATGAAAAGGACATCTTTTTTGGGTGTTAGTTCTAAAAGGTCTTGTAGGTCTTCACAGAACCGTTCAACTTCAGCTTCTTCAGTGTTACTGGTTGGGGCATAGACTTGGATTACTGTGATATTGAATGGTTTGCCTTTCAAACGAACAGAGATCATTCTGTCGTTTTTGAGATTGCATCCAAGTACTGCATTTCAGACTCTTTTGTTGACCATGATGGCTACTCCATTTCTTCTAAGGGATTCCTGCCCGCAGTAGTAGGTATAATGGTCATCTGAGTTAAATTCACCCATTCCAGTCCATTTTAGTTCGCTGATTCCTAGAATGTCGACATTCATTCTTGCCACCTCTTGTTTGACTACTTCCAATTTGCCTTGATTCATGGACCTGACATTCCGGGTTCCTATGCAATATTGCTCTTTACAGCATCAGACCTTGCTTCTATCACCAGTCACATCCACAACTGGGTATTGTTTTTGCTTTGGCTCCATCCCTTCGTTCTTTCTGGACTTATTTCTCCACTGATCTCCAGCAGCATACTGGGCACCTACTGACCTGGGGAGTTCCTCTTTCAGTATCCTATCATTTTGCCTTTTCATACTGCTCATGGGGTTCTCAAGGCAAGAATACTGAAGTGGTTTGCCATTCCCTTCTCCAGTGGACCACATTCTGTCATTTGTCATAATGTGGTCATTAGGACCACATTTCCTAATCTGATTAAGAAAACAAAAAACAGACAAACAAAAATGTCAAAGTTTCTACATGCCCAAGCTATCTGGAGAAATTTAGGCCAATATCAGCAGCCTACATCAATCAGGGTGTGAGTTATTGTCATCACCAAACTAGGAAATGAAGGCCAGGAAATCTGCTCTATTTCTCCCTGGTTACCACATATACTTGAATTAACCTAAAATTTTAAGTTTCCTTGATCCTCTGCAAACCAGAAATTATTTTCCAAGTATACAAAGAAATTTCCAAACCAAATCTGTTTGTGTATCAGCTTGAAAAGTGAAAGTGAGAGTTGCTCAGTCGTGTCTGACTCTTTGTGACCCCATGGACTATACTGTCCCTATAATTCTCCAGGCCAGAATACTGGAGTGGTAGCCTTTCCCTTCTCCAAGGGATCTTCCCAACCCAGGGATTGAACCCAGGTCTCCTGCATTGCAGGCAGATTCTTTACCAGCTGAGCCACAAGGGAAGCCCAAGAATACTGGAGTGGGTAGCCTATCCCTCTCCAGCGGATCTTCCCAACCCAGGAATCAAACCAGGGCCTCCTGCATTGCAGGCGGATTCTTAACCAACTGATATTAAACCATCAGTTTAATATCCTATAATAGCATAATTGCCTAAAATGGGAGAGAAGGTCAGAAGAGGTATGCAAAACAAAGTATAAGCTCAAAAGTACAACAATCCTAAAATACCAAGATATACTAAGATGTTTGTTTTTATTGAAGTGTAGTTGATTTACAATGCTGTGTTAGTTTCTGGTGTACAGCAAAGTGACTCAGTTTCAGTTCAGTTCAGTCCCTCAGTCGTTTCCGACTCTTTGTGACCCCATGAGTTGCAGCATGCCAGGCCTCCCTGTCCGTCACCAACTCCCGGAGTTCACTCAGACTCACGTCCATTGAGTCAGTGATGCCATCCAGCCATCTCATCCTCTGTCGTCTCCTTCTCCTCCTGCCCCCAATCCCTCCCAGCATCAGAGTCTTTTCCAATGAGTCAACTCTTCGCATGAGGTGGCCAAAGTACTGGAGTTTCAGCTTTAGCATCATTCCTTCCAAAGAACACCCAGGACCGATCTCCTTTAGAATGGACTAGTTGGATCTCCCTGCAGTCCAAGGGACTCTCAAGAGTCTTCTCCAACACTACAGTTTAAAAGCATCCATTCTTCTGTACTCAGCTTTCTTCACAGTCCAACTCTCACATCCATACATGACTACTGGAAAAACCATAGCCTTGACTAGACGGACGCTTGTTGGCAAAGTAATGTCCCTGCTTTTGAATATGCCATCTAGGTTGGTCATAACTTTCCTTCCAAGGAGTAAGCGTCTTTTAATTTCATGGCTGCAGTCACCATCTGCAGTGATTTTGGAGTCCAGAAAAATAAAGTCTAACACTGTTTTCACTGTTTCCCCATCTATTTTCCATGAAGTGATGGGACCAGATACCATGATCTTAGTTTTCTGAATGTTGAGCTTTAAACCAACTTTTTCACTCTCCTCTTTCACTTTCATCAAGAGGCTTAATATTCCTTTTCATACTCTTCTCCATTAAGGTTTATTGCAGGATACTGCATATAGTTCTCTGTGCTATATAGTAGGATGTTACTGTTTATCTATTTTATATATAGTTATTTGTATCCTCTAATCCCAAACTCTTAAATTATCCCTCCCCCACCTCCTTTCCCCTCTGGTAACCATGTTTGTTTTCTATGTCTGCAAGTACGTTTCTGCTTTGTGAATAAGTTCATTTGTGTCATATTTTAGATTCCAAATATAAGCGAACTATCACTTGATAACTGTCTCAGTCTAACTTACTTCACTTAGTATGGTCATCTCTAGGTCCATCCATATTGATGCCAATGGCAACGTTTCATTCTTTTTATGACCAAGTAGTATTCCATTGGGTATACCATATCTTCTTTATTGTTGGGCTGATAGAAGAGGTAATAATCAAAAACGCCTTACATTAAGGGGATATTCCTATTGCTTTTTCTTCTCCAGACTTTAGCCTACTAAGATGGTAAACAAGTTGGCCTTTGGAAAGGCAAGAGAATGGTCTGAGCAAATCAGAAATTCAAGATGCAGATGAATTGGAGCTATAAGAAAGGAAATTCTCATTTAAAAAAAAAAAAAAAGAAAAACACAAACTAAAAGAAAAGGAAAATGGACAGGAGAAGATACCATTAAAGTTTAAGTATCAGATCAGGGCTTATCCCATTATCTGACAAATGTACTCAACAAATATTTAACTAACACCTACTACTGCCAAGCACCAAGGCACAATAAAGATAAGAAACTATGTCCATCTTCAAGGAACTCACAATCTAACAGAAAGATAACTTGTTAAGAAACTATAAAATAATGGCTATACGTCAATATATAATGGACAGAAAGACAGCACAGGGCAAGATCCAATCACCATCTCACTGTGAGACTCTGAAACACCTGAAAAGGAGGTTCCAAAAGATACATCCTAAAATGAACCATGGATCTAAAGTGTAAAACTATCTGGAAGTGATGCCTCACAAAGAATGTGCTATTTCCAGTTTTATTGAAATATAATCATTATATAACATACTGGTTCCAAAGTACCCAACATAATGATTTGGTATATGTACTGCAAAATGATTACCACCATAAGTTTAGCTGACAATCACCTTAAAATTTTTTCCATGCCATGAGAACATTTTTAAGATCTACTGTCTTAGCAAATTTAAAATACCTAATACAGTGTCGTTAACTATAGTCACAATACTACCCATTATATCCCCATAAAGCACACATTTTAATTTCAATACAATTCTGTGCAATAGCTGAATGAACTAAAGATATTTAGACTGAAGAAATGGGGGAAAATAGAACTGTCTTTTAATATCTGGAGAACTGTCAGGAGAGAAAATATATCACTTTGTGTATTCTTTCTCTGAAAACAGAATGAGATCAAAGTAGAATGAGGTCAAGTGAAGTGAAGTGAAGTCGCTCAGTCGTGTCCGACTCTTTGCGACAGGCTCCTCAGTCCATGAGATTTTCCAGGCAAGAATACTGGAGTGGGTTGCCATTTCCTTCTCCAGGGGATCTTCCCGACTCAGGGATTGAACCTGGGTCTCCTGCATTGTAGCAGACGCTTTACCATCTGAGCTACCAGGGAAGCCCTGGTAGAATGAGGTCAAAGTGGTCACTTAAAATAAGAAAAAATTAATACATTTAGCTGATACCTGTTTTGCATGTGGTTGATGAAGTGTTTTTATTTATAAAATTTTAGTCAGAACTGCAGAACAATGGAATTACTTCCTTAAAATTAATGAGCATCCCATAGCTAAAAGAATTTAGGCACACACTAGATAAACCTAAAACAAAAATGCGGAAAAGACTACTTACTTAGTGATCAGCTAGACTAGCTTTTACAGATCTTCCAAAACCATTAATCTCCATGAACCAGTAAGTCACTTACTCTCTTATGTCAGTTCTCACATCTATAATGTGGGGATCCAGGTTCTGGCTATCTCAAGGTAACATGAAAATAAGTAAGTCAATGAGTATAAAAGGGCAGGGGCAGAAGTGGGGCAGGATCAGGAGAGGAAACTATAGCATGAATCTGTCACTGGTAGAAAAGGAGAGAACTCTTCAGCTAACTGAAGACCAAAACCCCACCTTTGTGCTCAAGATTGCATATTCCTCCAGACACACCATTATTATTCCTGCTTCTGTGCTTTTCCTTGCCTAGAATAAACTCCTATGTCCACATGACATATTTTAACTCATAGCCTGGTTATTTCATTTCCTGAAATATTTCATAGCCTGGTTCCTCTGTAATCTTTCCTAATCACTCTCATAACTCTATTTATTCCCTTTTCATATTTCCAAGTCACCCAATAAAACTGAATTGCTTCTTTTTCAACAATCTCACAGCACTCTGTATGTATTTTCATAACTGACACTGTTTTATTGGAAAGATCATGAATTCTAGAATTGTTTAAGACTAAATCTGTGGTTCAGGAATTCTCTGAGCCTCAGTTTATTCCTCTTCAAAACAGTTATAATAACATCTGCCTTACAGTATTGTTGTAAGGGTTGTACAGCAATTAAGTATAGTCAACATAGTAGCTGATATACAGTAGGTAATGTATGTTTGTGTGTGTGCATGTGTGTAAATGAATGAATAGATAGATAAATGTCCTTTTTTCTATGTCTTCTTCCTCTCTCTATCCAAACAGATGATGGAGTTTTCTGGGATAAGGAATTCCTTATTTATACATAGCCCAAGACCTTAGCATAATATTAAGCATAAAGTAATCAGCAAACACCTATAATAAAATGACCCATTCTAATTGCACAGAAGTCTTTTGAAATTTACTTCCTAATTTTCAGCAGTAATTGCTAAACATGAGACCCTGGGAAAGTACAACATTATTTACTATTGCTATTATCTCATTTTATTGCACTCTGCAGGTTATTTCCTTTCTTAAAAATTGAAGGTCTGTGGCAACCAGGAAATCTACTGGTGCCATTTTTCCATCAACATTCGCTCATTTCATTCCTATGTCATATTTTGATAAGACTCATGAAACTTCAGACTTCTTCATTACTCTTTTATTTGTTATGGTGATCTGTGATCAAATGACCTCTGATGTTACCAGAGAAATTGTTTGGGGGCACTATGAACAACGCCCATATAAGACTAGAAACTTGATAAATACTGTGTGTACTCTGACTGATCCACCATCAGGCCATTCCCCTTTCTCGTTCCTTGGGTCTCCCTAATCTCTGAGTCACAATAGTATGGAAATTAGGACAATTATTAAACTTACAATGGCCTCCAACTGTTCAAGTGAAAGAAAGGGTCATATATCTCTCACTTTAGAATCAAATGCTGTAAATGATTAAACACAATGAGGAAAGCATGCAGAAAGTCAAGACAGCCCAAAAGCTAGGTAGGCCTTTTTGAACAAACATTATCAAAGTTGTGAAAAGGAAAAGTTCTGAAAGAAAATTAAAAGTGCTATTTCAGTGAATATACAAATGAAAGAAAGTGAAACAGCCATATTTGTGACACAGAGGAAGATTCAGAGGTCTGCACAGATCAAACTAACCACAACAATCCCTTAAGCCAAAGCCTAATTCAGAGAAAGGTCCGAACTCCCTTCAATTCTAAGAAGGTTGAGAGAGGTGACGAAAGTACAAAAGAAAAGTAGGAAGCTAGCAGAGGTTACTTCAAGAAGTTTAAGGAAAGAAGCCATCTCCATAACAAGAAAATCCAAGGTAAAGCTGCAAGTGCTGAGGTAGAAGCTAAGGCAAGTCAGAACATTAGTCAAGATAATTAATGAAGAAGGATACACTAAACAACAGATTCTCATATAGACAAAACAGCCTTATACTGGAAGAAGATTCCACCCAGGGCTTTCACAGCTAGAGAGAAGTCAATGTTGTTGTTCAGTCACTGAGTCATGTCCAACTCCTTGGGACCCGAGGAATTCCAGCACACAGGCTCCCCAACAATGCTTCACTATCTCCTAAAGTTTGCTCAAATTCATGTCCACTGAATTAGCAATGCCATTCAACCATCTCAATCTCTGTCATCCCCTGCTTCTCCTGCCTTCAATCTTTCTCAGCATCAGGTGCTTTTCCTATGAGTCAACTCTTCACATCCAGTGTTGCAAGTACTGGAGCTTCAGGTTCACCATCAGTCCTTCCAATGAATATTCAGGGTTGATTTCCTTTAGGATTAACAGGTTTGATCTCCTCGTAGTCCAAGGGACTCTCAAGAGGCTTCTCAGTCAGTTCAGTAACTCAGTCCTGTCAGACGTTTTGTGACACCATAGACTGCAGCACTGCAAGGCTTGCATGTCCACTCCAACTCCGGGAGCTTACTCAAACTCATGTCCATCGAGTCGGTGATGCCATCCAACCATTTCAACCTCTGTCGTCCCCTTCTCCACCTGCCTTCAATCTTTCCCAGCATCACAGTTTTTTCCAATGAGTCAATTCTTTCCATCAGGTGGCCAAAGTACTGGAGTTTCAGCTTCAGCATCAGTCCTTCCAATGAATATTCAGGACTGATCTCCTTTAGGATGGACTGGTTGAATCTCCTTGCAGTCCAAGGGACTCCCAAGAGTCTTCTCCAACACCACACTTCCAAAGCATCAACTCTTCAGCACTCAGCTTTCTTTATAGTCCAACTCTCATATCCATACATGACTACTGGAAAAACCATAGCTTTGACTACACTCACCTTTGTCAGCAAAGTGATGTCTCTGCTTTTTAATAACTTTTCTTCCAAGGAGCAAGTGTCTTTTAACTTCATGGCAGCAGTCACCATCTGCAGTGATTTTGGAGCCAAAGAAAATAAAGTCTGTCACTGTTTCCATTGTTTCCCCATTTATTTGCCATGAAGTGATGGGACCAAACGCCATGATCTTAAGTTTTCTGAATGTTGAGTTTTAAGCCAACTTTTTCACTCTCCTCTTTTACTTTAATCAAGAGGCTCTTTAGTTCTTCTTCACTTTCTACCGTAAGAGTGGTATCATCTGCATATCTGAGGTTACTGACATTTCTCTTTGGAGATATTGATCAGATCAGATCAGATCAGTCGCTCAGTCATGTCCAACTCTTTGCGACCTCATGAATCACAGCACGCCAGGCCTCCCTGTCTATCACCAACTCCCGGAGTTCACTCAGACTCACGTCCATCGAGTCAGTGATGCCATCCAGCCATCTCATCCTCTGTCGTCCCCTTCTCCTCCTGCCCCCAATCCCTCCCAGCATCAGAGTCTTTTCCGATGAGTCAACTCTTCGCATGAGGTGGCCAAAGTACTGGAGTTTCAGCTTTAGCATCAGTCCTTCCAAAGAAATCCCAGGGCTGATCTCCTTCTGAATGGACTGGCTGGATCTCCTTGCAGTCCAAGGGACTCTCAAGAGTCTTCTCCAACACCACAGTTCAAAAGCATCCATTCTTCAGCGCTCAGCCTTCTTCACAGTCCAACTCTCACATTCATACATGACCACAGGCAAAACCATAGCCTTGACTAGATGAACCTTTGTTGGCAAAGTAACGTCTCTGCTTTTGAATATGCTATCTAGGTTGGTGATAACTTTCCTTCCAAGGAGTAAGCATCTTTTAATTTCATGGCTGCAGTCACCATCTGCAGTGATTTTGGAGCCCAGAAAAATAAAATCTGACACCATTTCCACTATTTCCCCATCTATTTCCCATGAAGTGATGGGACCGGATGCCATGATCTTCGTTTTCTGAATGTTGAGCTTTAAGCCAACTTTTTCACTCTCCACTTTCACCTTCATCAAGAGGCTTTTTAGTTCCTCTTCACTTTCTGCCATAAGGGTGGTGTCATCTGCATATCTGAGGTTATTGATATTTCTCCCGGCAATCTTGATTCCAGCTTGTGCTTCTTCTAGTCCAGTGTTTCTCATGATGTACTCTGCATATAAGTTAAATAAACAGGGTGACAATATACAGCCTTGACGAACTCCTTTTCCTATTTGGAACCAGTCTGTTGTTTCATGTCCAGTTCTAACTGTTGCTTCCTGACCTGCATGCAAATTTCTCAAGAGGCAAATCAGGTGTTCTGGTATTCCCATCTCTTTCAGAATTTTCCACAGTTTATTGTGATCCATACAGTCAAAGCCTTTGGCATAGTCAATAACGCAAAAATAGATGTTCTTCTGGAGCTCTCTTGCTTTTTCCATGATCCAGCGGATGTTGGCAAATTGATACTTCTATGAAAAGTATCACGCGAAATGCTAGGCAATCTTCATTTCAGCTTGTGCTTCATCCAGCCCATTATTTTGCATGATACTCTGCATACACATTAAATAAGCAGGGTGACAATATATAGCCTTGATGTACTCCTTTCCCAATTTGGAACCAATCCATTGTTCCATGGCTGGTTCTAATGGTTGCTTCTTGACCTGCATACAGATTTCTAATGATGCAGGTCAGGTGGTCTGGAATTCTTATCTCTTGAGGAATTTTCCAGTTTGTTGTGATTCACACAGTCTAACATTAGCGTAGTCAATAAAGCAGAAGTAGATGTTTTTCTGGAACTCTCTTGCTTTTTCAATGATCCAACAGATGTTGGCAATTTGATCTCTGGTTCCTCTGCCTTTTCTAAATCCAACTGGAATATCTGGAAGTTCTTGGTGCACACACTGTTGAAGCTTGGCTTAGAGAATTTTGAGTGTAACTTTGCTAACCAGTGAGGTAAGTGCAACTTGTGCAGTAGACTGGCATTCTTTGGCATTGCCTTTCCTTGGAATTGGAATGAAAACTGACCTTTTCCAGTTCTGTGGCCATTGCTGAGTTTTCCAAATTTGCTGGCATATTGAGTGCAGTACTTTCACAGCATCATCTTTTAGGATTTGTAATAGCTCAACTGGAATTCCATCACCTCCACTAGCTGTGTTCGTAGTGATGCTTCCTAAGGCCCACTTGACTTCACATTCCAGAATGATTGGCTCTAGGTGAGTGATCACGCCACTGTGGTTATCTGGGTCATTAAGATCTTTTGTTGTATAGTTCTTCTATGTATTCTTGCCACCTCTTCTTAATATTCTCTGCTTCTGTTAGGTCCATACCATTTCTGTCCTTGATTGTGCCGATCTTAGCATGAAATGCTCCCTAGGTATCTCTAATTTTTCTTGAAGAGATCTTTAGTCTTTCCCATTGTATTGTTTTCCTCTATTTCTTTGCATTGATCACTGAGGAAAGCTTTCTTATCTCTCCTTGCTAAGAGTCTTCTCCAGTACCACAATTTGAAAGCATCAATATTTTGGCACTCAGCCTTCTTTATGGTCCAACTCTTACATCCTCACATGACTACTGGAAAAACCATAGCTTTGACTAGACAGACCTTTGTCAGCAAAGTGATACCTCTGATTTTTAATATGCTGTCTGGGTTTGTCATAGCTTTTCTTCCAAGGAGCAAGCGTTTTTTAATTTCATGGGTGCAGTCACTATCCACAGTGATTTTGGAGACATCAATGCCTCACTACAAAGCTACAAAGGACAGGCTGACTCTCTTGTTGGGGGCTAATGCCACCAATAGTCATTTTATCATTCTGAAAATCCTAGTACCATTAAGAATCACAGTAAATCTGTGATAGCACACTCTGTTTGTGCTCTATAAATGGAACAACAAAACCTGGATGAAAACAGATCTGATAACATATTTGCTGAATATTTTAAGCCCACTGTTGAGTTCCTACTGTTCAGAAAAAAAAGATTCTTTCCAAATTATTTCTCTCCACTGACAACACACCTGGTCTTAAAAGAGCTCTGATGGAGATGTACAAAGAGATTCATATTGTTTTCATGCCTGCCAACACAACATTTATTCCTCAGCCTATGGATGAAAGAAAGAGTCACTCCAAATTTCAAGTCTTACTTTTTGAGACATACATTTCATATGGCTATAGCTGCCATAGATGATAATTCCTCTGATGGATCTGAGCAAAGTAAATTCAAAGCCTTCTGGAAAAGATTCACCATTCTAGATGCCATAAAGGATAGTCATGATTCATGGGAAGAGGTCAAAATGTGAACATTAACAGGAGTTTGAAAGAAGTGGATTTTAACCATCATGGATGACTTTGTGGAGTTCAAGACTTCAGCAGAGGAAGTAACTGCCAATGTGGTACAAATAGGAAGAGAACCAGAATCAGAAGTAGAGCCTGAAGATATGACTGAATTGTTGCCATCTCATGGGAAAACTTGAACAAATGAAGAGCTGCTTATAATGCATGAGCAAAGAGTAGTTTTTTGAGATAAAATCTACTACTAGTGAAGATGTAGTGAAGATGCTGAAATGACAACAAAGGACTTAGAATATTACATAACCTTAGTTGATAAAGCAGTGGCAGGGACTGAGAAGATTCATTCCAATTTTGAAAGAAGTTCACTGTGGGTAAAATGCTATCAAAGAGCATCACACACTACAGAGAAATCATTTGTGAAAAGAAGAGTCAATTGATGTGGAAAACTTCACTGTTGTCTTATTTTAAGAAACTGTCACAGGCAAGCCAACCTTCAGCAACTGACACCCTAATCAATCAGCATTCATCAGCACTGAGATAAGATCCTCAACCAGCAAAAAGATTATGACTCGCCAAAGGCATAAATGATGACTAGCAAATTTTAGCAGTATTTTTAAGGAATGTGGATTATTTTCTTAGACATAATACTGCTGCACATTTAAAACACTACAATACAGTATAAACAAATTTTTAATGCACTGGGAAAGCAAAAAGTACATGTAACTTGTTTTATTGTGACAGTCACTTCATTGTAGTAGTCTTGGAACCAAACCCATAATATCTCCAAGGTATGCTTATACAAGTATGTGCAACCCATTACTATGTATGATTATTCCTTTAAAAAGGAAAAAAGTTATTTTACAATCTTTCAAAGGAAGATGATAGGGAACTATCAGAGGAAGAGGAGATTGAAAGATGAATGGAAGAAAATAAAGATGGTAGAAAACATAACTCTATGCTTCTGATCTTCACTCTGCCTTGCTATGAAGATATGACAACAAAAGTCACATGAGGAATGAAAGTAACTGAGTAAACATTATTTCCAGATAAAGACATTTTATAAAATGTCAAACTTAAACCACACATCAAACTGACAATTGCATGGATTTAAGAATCAGAGGTGGCTCAGACAGTAAAGATTTCATTCACAATGCAGGAGACCAGGTTCGAACTCTGGGTTGGGAAGATCCCCTGGAGAAGGGAACGGTCACCCATTCCAGTACTCTTGCCTGGAGAATTCCATGGACAGAGCTCCGGCGGGCTACAGGCAAAGAGTTGGACATGACTGAGCAACTAACACTTTTGACACTTTTACTTTTGAAGAATCAGAGAGGGAAGGTACTCATTTTGTTCTTTATATACATCTCTATTTTAAAAATGTTTACTAAAGCACAGTATCTAAAAATGTGGGGCTAAATTTTTAAAAAATTCTAACGCATAAATAAAAATAAATTATGCAGAGTAAGACCAGCATGGGATGATGCTTATTTAGACTTTAAATTGACTTTATATGATGTATATAACTCAAATCATTATGCTTCACACCTTAAACAGTGCTCTATGTCAATTATAACTCAATAAAACTTGAAAAATGATTTTATAAATAATTTGGAGTACATAATTGTTAACATGGTGACAACAGACATGAGTTTGCTGATGGACCAAAGAAAAATATTACTAATAGACAACATTTGCTATCTTTCCTTTTCAAAAGTACAAGCTATGATCAGTTCTCTTGCTTCATGCTGATTCATATATGTGAGGCAAAAAAGGTTGCTACTATTTCTTTCCACATATACTGATAACAACAACAAAATTACAGAGTTTATCTGCATTTAAGAGTCAAGACCAGAAAACAAGTTCATATATTCAAGACAAAATCTGGTTTGAAATATTCCAAACTATTTTTTTAGGTTCAAATGCACTTGGTAAATGTTTTAACTCTTTCCATACTCAATCAAACACTTTTACACCAAAATGGCATCCAACATAATAAAAGGATTAAAAGCTCTTAAGAAAGAAGATTTAAAAAAAAATAAATAAGGCAAATGGTTCAGCTCACAACAAACCCATTTTTCTGCTATACTCCAGAAATGGAACTTAAGGCTATGCTGAACAGGCCCAACAAAAGCAGGTTTGCAGACAGATTTTATGGAACAAACTGTATTGAACAAATACCTGTATGTCCATTGCTAGATCTTAGACATAAAAATATACAATATTTCCTATCTTCAAGGTGACACTACTTCACACTAGACAGTATTACTGCTTTAAAATAATTCTTTTAGTTTATTCAAGAAAATCCAGAACAATTTTGTAATAAAATGAAACTACAGTAATAAAAAGGACACAAAAATATTAACAGACCAATACAATTACCACTAGGTGTCACTCTGATATAAAGTTCTTGGCTGCCTTTAGGCTTACTTTTATATTTTGTAAAGTCTTCCTGGTAATAACATGGGAATGGCATTATCTTATTTAGTATCTTTCTGTACTTTAGTATTTATTTACATATATATATATAGAGAGAGAGAGAGATACAGGAAAAGTAGTATTTATCCAACTTCTTAATAACAGTAACATGGCCAACAGCTAAAAACTAACAATTATAAGTCACATAAAATTTCATGTGTCTATTTTTTAAATTTCCTGCAGTAGATGAATTAATGTGCATACAAATTTATACACATGCTTATTTACTGAGACATACATATTCTCAACTGATCTGCTGCTGCTGCTGCTAAGTCGCTTCAGTCGTGTCCAATGCCAAACATTGCGTTTAGAGGAAGAATTCAGAGACAAAAAAAGAACATGGTCTCTGAGTTTGAGAAGTTAATATTCACAAGGGAAAACCAAAACACAAAAAAAGAGTAAGATGTTTTAAAATCCATTTTGAAAGTATACACAAAATTTTATGATATCATAGGAGATGAATCAAAGTAACTATGTCAACAGTGGTTAGGAAGGGCTTCATAAATAGGGAGATGTTTACTCATGGTATTGAAAGATGAGTGTAAGCTTTCCAGAAAACTAAAACAAGAAAGAAGAAAGTCAAACAGAATATAGAAAGTAAGGTACCAACAAAGGATATGAGGAGATTTAGAAAGATTATAAAAGATCACCATAGGAAAACTATGTAAGATACAGAATAGTGGAAGGAAGAAACTGAAAGAATAGAAATAGAGGGAGGAATTGTTACAGTAACTAATGAAAGAAATTAATTCTTGAACTGCAACATAAGGAATCAAAATAAAGGAGGAATTCAAGTGATACCATGAAACTAAAAGAACTTAATCAAAAGCAGTGAAAAAAATGAAAGAAAAAAAAAAACTTCCAACAATTCCAAATATCCCTGAGTGTGCCTTCCACAGTGATGCATATCAACAAACCAACAATGAACAAAGAAAACATCCATGATGTGATTATTTAACTGGTATATAATTCATAATAAGAGAATAACTATAATCCAGAACAAATAAAAAATTGGAATAGTATAGACAAGTAGTAGAAAGATACATATCATACAATAATAGTATCTGGCTTACAATTTATTTGGAATCAAGTTTCATTTATAAAATGTATGTAGCTACTTAAATTGTATTTGTTTTCTTTTTTAAGTTTTTTTTTAATTTATTTTTTAAATTTACAATATTATATTGGTTTTGCCATACATCAACATGAATCCACCACAGGTATACATGTGTTCCCCATCCTGAATCCTCCTCCCTCCGCCCTCCCCGTACCATCCCTCTGAGTCGTCCCAGTGCAACAGCCCCAAGCATCCAGTATCATTCATCAAACCTGGACTGGCAACTCATTTCATATACGATATTATTCATGTTTCAATGCCATTCTCCCAAATCATCCCACCCTCTCCCTCTCCCACAGAGCCCACAAGACTGTTCTATACATCAGTGTCTCTAGTACTCTTGCCTGGAAAATCCCATGGACAGAGGAGCCTGGTAGGCTGCAGTCCATGGGGTCACTAAGAGTCAGACATGACTCAGCGACTTCCCTTTCACTCCTCACTTTCCTGCATTGGAGAAGGAAATGGCAACCCACTCCAGTGTTCTTGCCTGGAGAATCCCAGGGACGGGGGAGCCTGGTGGGCTTCTGTCTATGGGGTTGCACAGAGTCGGACACGACTAAAGCGACTTAGCAGCAGCAGCATACAGGATTATAGAGAAGGTAATGGCACCCCACTCCAGTACTTTTGCCTGGAAAATCCCATGGATGGAGGAGCCTGGTAGGCTGCAGTCCAAATGAATGATAACACAAATGCTTCTACTCTATCATACTTCAGTAGAAGTCCATTTTTACAGTAAATTAAAAGACTAAGAGTTTACAAAATGTGACCCCTAGAAACTCGATCATATATTTCTATAACAAAGCTTTAAAACAGTTCACATTCTCCAAACTAGGATAGAATTAAAGTATAATTTTAACATATATAATCGAGAAGTGAACATTTTCATCACCATCTTTGAAATGAGCAGGGACACAAAACTGACTCCAACTGAGTGAACCAATAAAAAGTGGTTGAAGTGATTAAAATATCCATGAACTTTCACCATATCCCAAATACTTCAACAACAAAAAAGTGAAGTCGCTCAGGCATGTCTGACTTTTTGCAACCCTATGGACTATAATCCGCCTCCTCCATAGGCTCGTCCTCCATCCATGAGATCTTCAAGGCAAGAATACTGGAGTGGATTGCAATTTTCTTCTCCAGGGGATCTTCCTGACCCAGGGATAGAACTCAGGTCTCCCACAACAAAAAGAATCAGGTCAATTTGAAAGAGACGCTATTAACTACTCAGTCTCATGCTATACAAAAGCAGTTAAAATTTATTAATACAGAACTGTATTCTAGTATTCTTAAAATAGATGAAAACTTGAGATAATTTTATGATTTAAAAGAAAGTATGATATGACACTGAGTTACTTCTCTAATTACAGTGAATACATTCATCATTATGCTAAGAAAGTAAAGGCCTGCTAATACCCTCCTAATATACCAAGGATAACTTGGCAATATTACTGAAAATACATATGAGCAATAAGCATGATCAATTCTAACTAATTATAATACTCCTGTAAAGATAAATAAAATTATTTTTCAATATCAGTAGATGAGTTTTGTGATTTTAAAAATGCAAGCTCATTTTAAATATCAGCAAAGAGACAGAAAGTATAAAAATTATAAAAACTATAAAAAAGAATCAAACATAAATCCTGGAGCTGAAAAATATAATAAGTGAATTGAACATTTCACTAAAGGGGCTCAACAATAGACTTGATTAACAAAAAGAATCTATGTGCTAGGACATGTCACTTGAAATTATCCAGAGAAATAAAATGAAAGATAAAAAAGACTCAAGAAAGGCCAAAGGCCTTATGGTAATCCATTAACGGACAAATATACACATAATGGGAGCTGCGGAGGGAAGGAGAAAGCAGATTTGAAGAAATAATGGTTGAACACTTCCCAAATATGGGAAAGAAAAGACATTCAGATTCATAAAGCACAAAAGATAACAAGAAGGATGAATCCCAAGAAATCTACATCAAAACACATTAAAATCAAACTGTCAAATTAAAGGATGTGAATGCGTGCATGTGTGCTCAGTCAATCAGTCATGTACAACTCTTTGCAACCCCATGGACTGTAGCCTGCCAGGCTCCTCTGTCCCTGGAATTTTCCAGGCAAGAATATTGGACTGGATAGCCATTTCCTACTCCAGGGGATCTCCCTAATTCAGGGATCAAACCCACATGTCCTGAGTTTCAAGCATTGGCAAGTGGATTCTTTACAACTGAGTCACCTGGCAATTAAAGGATAAAGAGAAATGTGAAAACAGCAAGAGAAAAGCTTGTCACATAAAGGGTACCCTCACAAGACTATCAGCTAATATTTCTCAGTAGAAACCTTTCCAGTCGAAAGAAAGTAGAATAATATATTCAAAGTTCTGAAAGAACAAAACCACCAAACAAGAATACTATGGCCAGCAAAATTATCCTTCAAATATTAAGGCAGAATAAAGACTTCACCAGATAAACAAAAGCTGAGAGAGTTCATCAACAGTAAGCCAACCTAATAAGAAATGCTAAAGAGAGTACTCTAAGTTCCAAAAAGAAGACACTATATAGAAACAAACCACAGAATATTTTAACAGTGGTACTTAAAACACTTAATCTGAGAGAGGAGTTAAAAGACAAAAGTGCAAAAAATAAGTATAACTAAAAATATGTTAATGTATACATAATATGAAAAGATGCAATTTATGAATCAGTAACAAAAACAGGCAGGTCAGGTGGTCTGGTATTCCCATCTCTTGAAGAATTTTCCAAAGTATGCTGTGATCCACACAGTCAAAGGCTTTGGCATGGTCAATAAAACAGAAATAGATGCTTTTCTGGAACTCTCTTGTTTTTTTGATGATCCAACGGATGTCAGCCTCTTGAGAAATCTGTATGCAGGTCAGGAAGCAACAGTTGGAACTGGACATGGAACAGACTAGTTCCAAATCGGGAAAGGAATATGTCAAGACTGTATATTGTCACCCTGCTTATTTAGTTTATATGCAGAGTACATCATGAGAAATGCTGGGCTGGATGAAGCACAAACTGGACAAGATTGCTGGGAGAAATATCAATAACCTCAGATATGCAGATGATACCACCCTTATGGCAGAAAGTGAAGAAGAACTAAAGAACCTCTTGATGAAAGGGAAAGAGGAGAGTGGAAAAGATGGCTTAAAGCTCAACATTCAGAAAACTAAGATCATGGCATCTGGTCCCATCACCTAATGGCAAATAGGGAAACAGTGGGAAAGTGATAGACTTATTTTTGGGGGGAACTCCAAAACCACTGCAGATGGTGATTGCAGCCATGAAATTAAAAGACGCTTGCTCCTTGGAAGTAAAGTTATGACCAACCTAGACAGCATATTAAAAAGCAGAGACTACTTTGCCAACAAAGGTCCGTCTAGTCAAAGCTATGGTTTTACCACTAGTCATGTATGGATGTGAGAGTTGGATTATAAAGAAAGCTGAGCACGAAAGAATTGATGCTCTTGAACTGTGGTGTTGGAGAAGACTCTTGAGAGTCCCTTGGACTGCAAGGAGATCCAACCAGTCCATCCTAAAGGAAATCAGTCCTGAATATTCACTGGAAGGACTGATGCTAAAGATGATACTCCAATACTCTGGCCACCTGATGCAAAGAACTGACTCATTTGAAAAGACCCTGATACTGGGAAAGATTGAAGGAGGGAGGAGAAGGGGACGACAGAGGATGAGATGGTTGGATGGCATCACCGACTCAATGGACATGAGTTTGACTAAACTCCAGGAGTTGGTGATGGACAGGGAGGCCTGGCATGCTGCAGTCCATGAGGTCGCAAAGAGTTGAACATGACTTAGTGACTGAACTGAAATGAACTGAACAAAAAGAGGAGACAATAAAACAGCAGAGGTTTTGTATATGACTGAAGTTAGGTTAAAATAGATTGTAGTAACTGTAAGATGTCTTATATAAACCCAATGGAAACTACAGAGAAAATACCTAAAGGAGATATACAAAAGAAAATGAAAAGAATCAAAGAATGATACTACCAAAAAAAAAAAAAAAAAAAAATCAACAAAGAAAGACAGTAAAAGAGGAAAAGAGATTAAAAAAGCCACAAGACAGAAATAAACAATTAACAAATAGCAACAGTAAGTTCTTTTCTATCAGTTATTACTTTAAATGTATATGGATAAAACTCTCCAATCAAAAGACACAGACAGGCTAAATGGATTAAAACACAAACTCCAACTATATGCTGTCTATTGTGTGTATGCTCAGTTGTGTCCAAATCTTTGCAACCCCATGGACTACAGCCCATCAGGCTCCTCTGTCCATGGGATTTTCCAGGCAAAGTATTGAAGTGAGTTGCCAAAGGTATCTTCCTGACACAGGAATCAAACCCACGTCTCAGGCATCTCCTGCATTGACAGGTGGATCCTTTACCACTAAGCCACCTGGGAAGCTCATATACTGTCTATAGGAGACTCTAGATTCATGAACACATACAGGCTGAAACTGAAAGAATGAGAAAAGATATTCTGTGTAAATGGTCCAAAAACAGACAACTAGATGAAGGAGATCCCTCGCTCTCCCTATCTCTCCAGCCCACTCCCCCAAACACATACACACACACACTCATGAATACTATTCAGCCATAAAAAAGTACAAAATGCTGTCATCTGCAGAAACATGGACAGATCCAGAGATTATACTTGATGAAATAATACAGAGAAAGACAAATAATATATGATATCACTTATATGTGGAATCTAAAAAATCTAATACAAATGAAAGTATATACAAAAGAGAAAGAGACCCAGAGACAGAAAACAAACTTATGGCTAAAAAGTCGGGGAGAGGGAGCCAGAGAAGAAAAATTAGGAGTATGGGAGTAACACACTACTTGCCTGGAGAATCCCAGGGACGGGGGAGCCTGGCGGGCTGCCGTCTATGGGGTCACACAGAGTCGGACACGACTGAAGCGACTTAGCAGCAGCAGCAGCATACATGAAACAAATAAACTGTACAGCACTGGGAATTACACCCAATACATTTTAATAATCTATAGGGGAACATAATCTACAAAAATACTGAAACACTATACTGCATACCTGAAATTAACACAATACTGTATATCAATTATACTTCAATCTAAGAAAAAAGAAAAAATGTTGTGAGAAAATATTATATAATGATAAAAGAAGCAATTCACCAGGAGGACATATCAATTATGAGCATATATGTACTCAACATCAAAGAATCCAATTTACAAAGCAAACAAGGAAAGAAGCAAGGGGACAAATATATAACAACACAAAAATAGCAGAGGATTTCAATAATGAATAAAACTTCCACAGAGAAGATCAATAAGGACTTGAACAAAAATTGTAGACAAAATGGAATTAACAGACATGTACAAAACGTAACACCCAACAGCACCAGAATACACATCCTCTTAAGCACACATGGAACATGCTCAGGACTGATAATAAATTTAAGAAAAGCATAAAGGAAAGTGCTGCTGACTTTCAGTTTCATTATACTGTGGTTGGAAAACATATGTGGTATGATTTGAGTCTTCTTAAATCCGTTAACTTGTTTGTAACCTAATATGGCAGGATTCCCTGGCAGCTGAGAGGTAAAGAATCCACCTGCAAATGCAGGAGATGCAGGTTTGATCCCTGGGTTGGGAAGATCCTCTGGAAAAGGAAATGGTAACCCACTCTAGTATTCTTGTCTGAGAAATCTCATGGATAGAGAAGACTGGAGGGCTACAGACCATGGGGTCACAAAAGGTGGACATGACTTAGTGACTAAACAACCACCACCACCTAATATGTCCTCTATCCCAGAAAATTTACAAATATGTAGATATTAAACAATGTAATGCTTGAACAACCTATAGGCCAAAGAAGAAATAAAGAGAAGCAGAAAATATCATCAGACAAATGAAAACATAACATTACCAAAACTTATGGAAAGCCGTGCTAAGAGGAAAGTTTCTAGCAATAGATGTCTACATTTTAAAGAGTAGAAAGATCTCAAATAAAAACAATACTAAAATTCATATGGAACCACAAAAGACCCTAAATAGCCAAAACAATCTTGAGAAAGAAGAATGAAACTTAAGCCTTCACACTTACTGACTTCAAGAAATTTTACAAAGTTATCAAAACAGCCCAGGACTTGCATAAAGAAGAGAATAAAATAAAGTCCAGAACAAAACCCACACATAAGTCACATGATCTTTGACAAGGGTACCAAGTCTACATTATAAAGAGTCTCTTTAACAAATAGTGTGGGCAAAATTGGATAGCCACATGCAAAAGAATGAAATTAGACCTTTATCTTATACCATACCCAAGAATTACCTCAAAATGGGTTAAAAATCTGAAATTGCAAAACTCCTAGAAGACAACATAAAGAAAAAACTCCATAATATTTATCTTGGCAATGATTTATTGGATATGACACCAGAAGCATAGACAACAAATAGAAAAATAGACTAGTGGGACTAAATTAAACTAAAAAGCGTCTGTACAGCAAAAGGAATAACAGAGTAAAAGGAACCTACAGGATGGGAAAAAATATTTGCAAACTACATTATCTGCTAAGGGGTTAATATTCAAAACAAAGAAATTTACAACTAAATAGCAATAAAGTTAAATAATCCAATTTAAAACTTGGCAAAGGACTTTAACAGACATTGTATGCAAAGACATACAAATGATCAACAGCTATATAAAAAGATACTCAATCACCATGAACTATAAATCAAAACTACAATGAGATGTCACTCATACATGTTAAGATGGTCATTATAAAAACAAAAACAAAATATCAGAAAATGGCAAGCACTGGTAATGTGGAAAAATCAGAAGGAATACTTGTGTTCTATTGCTGGAAATGTAAAATGTTCAGCCACTATGCAAAAAAGTATAGAAGCTGCTCAAAAATTAGAAACAGAAATACCATATGATCCAGCAAGGCCACTTCTGGGTATTAATCCAGAAGAACACACCTAAAAGTCTATTGACAGAGGAATGGATAAGTTGTTGTTTAGTCCCTAAGTCGTGTCTCATTCTTTGCGACCCCATGGGCTACAGCCCATCATGATTCTCTGTCCATAGTATTTCCCAGGCAAGAATACTGCAATGGGTTGCCATTTCCTTCTCCAGGGGATCTTTCTGACCCAGAGATTGAACCCACGTCTCCTGCACTGCACTGGCAGGCAGATTTTTTTACTGCTGAGCTACTAGGGAAGCTCTAATAGAATATTACTCAGCCACATAAAAGCGTGAAATAATGCCATTTGCAGCACCATTGATGGACCTAGAGATTATCATACTAAGTGAAGTGAGGCAGATATCATATGATATCATTTATATGTGGAATCTACTTTTTAAAAAAAGAAACGAACGTATTTACAAAACAGAAATGAACTTACAGATACTGAAAACAAACTAACAGTTAGCAAAGGGGAAATGGGGAGGGGTGGCAATAAACTAGAACACTGGAATGAATACACATACACTACTATATATAAGATATTAATAGATAACCAAGAAGGATCTACTGTATAGCACAGGGAACTCTACTCAATATTCTGTGATAGCCTATATGAGAAAAGAATCTTAAAAAAAAAAGAATATATATATACATATAACTGAATCACTTTTGCTGTACACCTAAAACTAACACAACATTGTAAATCAACTATACTCCAATAAAATGAAATACAGAAAACAAAAACAAACAAACAAACAAAAAAACAGAGGACACACACACAAAGAATTGAAAGTAGTGTCTAAAGAGATATTTGCAATCCCATGTTCACCGTAGCATTATTTACAATAGCCAAGAGGTGGAAATAACCTAAGTGTCCATAAACAGATGAACAGATAAAACATGGTACATACACACAATATAATATTCAGTTCAGTTCAGTCGCTCAGTCGTGTCCGACTCTTTGCGACCCCATGAATCGCAGCACGCCAGGCCTCCCTGTCCATCACCAACTCCCGGCGTTCACTCAGACTCACGTCCATTGAGTCGGTGATGCTATCCAGCCATCTCATCCTCTGTCATCCCCTTCTCCTCCTGCCCCCAATCCCTCCCAGCATCAGAGTCTTTTCCAATTCGTCAACTCTCTGCATGAGAATGGACTGGTTGGATCTCCTTTCAGTCCAAGGGACTCTCAAGAGTCTTCTCCAACACCACAGTTCAAAAGCATCAATTCTTTGGTGCTCAGCTTTCTTCACAGTCCAACTCTCACATCCATACATGACCACTGGAAAAACCACAGCCTTGACTAGACAGACCTTTGTTGGCAAAGTAATGTCTCTGCTTCTGAATATGCTATCTAGGTTGGTCATAACTTTCCTTCCAAGGAGTAAGTGTCTTTTAACTTCATGGCTGCAATCACCATCTGCAGTGATTTTGGAGCCCAAAAAAATAAAGTCTGACACTGTTTCCACTGTTTCCCCATCTATTTCCCATGAAGTCATGGGACCAGATGCCATGATCTTAGTTTTCTGAATGTTGAGCTTTAAGCCAACTTTTTCACTCTCCTCTTTCCCTTTCATCAAGAGGCTTTTTAGTTCCTCTTCACTTTCTGCCATAAGGGTGGTATCATCTGCATATCTGAGGTTATTGATATTTCTTCCGGCAATCTTGATTCCAGCTTGTGCTTCTTCAAGCCCAGCGTTTCTCATGATGTAATCTGCAAAGAAGTTAAATAAGCAAGGTGATAATATACAGCCTTGACGTAATCCTTTTCCTATTTGGAACCAGTCTGTTGTTCCATGTCCAGTTCTAACTGTTGCTTCCTGACCTGCATATAGGTTTCTCAAGAGGCAGGTCAGACGGTCTGGTATTCCCATCTCTTTCAGAATTTTCCACAGTTTATTGGGATCCACACAGTCAAAGGCTTTGGCATAGTCAATAAAGCAGAAATAGATGTTTTTCTGGAACTCTCTTGCTTGTTCGATGATCCAGCGGGTGTTGGCAATTTGACCTCTGGTTCCTCTGCCTTTTCTAAAACCAGCTTGAACATCTGGAATATTACTCAGCTTTAAAAAAGGAAATCCTGTAATATGTTACAACATGGATGAACCTTGAGGATATCATACTAAGTGAAATAATCCAGAAATACAAATGCTGCGTGATTCCACTTATATAAGGTATTCAAAGTAGTCAAACTCATAGAAGCAGAAAATAGAATGAAAACAGCCAGGGAACTTGGCAGTAGGGGAAAATGGGGAGTTGCTTTTCAGTGGATACAGTTTCACTTCTACAAGTGAAAAAGTTATAAACATTTGCTGTACAACAATGTAGCTACTGTTAATAAAACTATAATGTACATATCTCATTTATATCTGGAGGAATTTAGGCAAAGAAAAGAACAAGTCCAAATGCCTTACTGTGTATAACCTATTCAGTGAACCAAAAGAAGTCCATTACAAGTTGGGCATGGTGAGTAAGAAGGAGAGTGATAACAGATGAAAACTAGAAATGCAGCAGTGTCTGGTCAAGCAGGGACTTACAGGCCATGTTAAAAGACTTGAATTTTATCCTCCAAACAGTGGAAAGTTTCTTAATGGATTTAAGTAAAGGAATAACTATCTGATTAGTTTTAACAGCCTTGCTTTTCTCTTAACGTACTTCAATTAATAAAATTAAATAAGAATCTCCCCAAAAATGAACAAAAGCAAAATTTCAGAAATATCTAAAATTTAGATTTAAGGCAAAATTCTATTAAAATAAAAATACAATTTCTGGTTCTACAACAAACATGGATCAAATAATCTGAATCGAATATGAATTCAACATAGTTTCTCTACAGAATTTTGGTAAAGTTTGTCTTAAAATGGCAGGCATACACTTTGAGTCTCCTTTGAAAGAATAATGCTAAAGCATTTATTCAGCCTCCAGGGAGGGAAAGTAATGGAAAAGTCTTATTTCTGATCTCTCATTAATCAGTATTAAAAATGAGGGCACTTCAGCTAAAAAGTCTGATATCAATGTACTTAATAATTTTGTTATTTTTTTTTAAGCTCTGAGATGTTTGGTTTGTATCTGCCCTGAAACAGCTTCATATACCATTCTGTATATGTAGAACAAAAAACCTTTCTTCTCAAACTTACCTCAATCTCAAGACAGTATTTAAAATTAGAACACAATAATCTATATGGAACAACATCAATCTGGTTTTCTTCCCCCTTCTTGGTATAGCAGTCAACTCAAAAGAAAAGAATATGAGCTGAATGTTTACCTAATAAATTTTTTATCTGTGAAGGCTATATGGCAGGAAAAACCTTACCAACAGTACAGCTGTCTTCCAGTACCACATCAACATTTCTGTCTCTGTACTCAACCCTGAAGTCCAGCATCCGTGGTTGCCTTTCTACAATTTGCCTAGATGGCATTACAGGTCGAAATGCTGAAGAGGAAGAGGGAGCAGGAGCTGGAGCTGGGTGACTTGCTGGATCAAATGCAGGTCCTGATATAGTCTCACCTCCATAGTCACTGAAATATTGACAAAAAAGCATTATCATCAACCAAATCACTACAAATTACCACTAAAGATCTACTCCATACTTGGCTTGTGTTGTTCTTCACATCATATTTATCTACCTGTGCATCAAGGACTAACTTAAGTTCTAATTCTTTCACAAAATCTCTCCCACTGAGTGAAAGCCACCTTACTTTCCCTCTCATAGTAGTATCACACATATTAGTCAATTATTTTTTTGTCTTGTGCTCTTACTATGTTGGTAAAACATCATTTAAACTCTTGTGAATTACAGTATTTTCTTAACCCACTCTGATTTACTTACCCAGTCATTAACTACACTTTCCACAAAATCTATTCTGAAAACTTTACCATTCCTAAACCAAATAAACAAATAACCTTAACCATTCCTTCTAAGAACAATCTTTTCTTCCCATCCCATCCCCAAAGTTCACCTTTCTTCTAGCTAAATTATCCTTCATATCTCAGATTGAATATTTTTCAACTCAGAGCACGTTTTACTACCTCAGACTAGTTCTAACTTCTCACCACTACCAATAATTATGAAGCTCACATTTGTGTTTTTATTGGCCATATCATCTGCCGAGTTCAATACTTTATCACAGGAGATACACATTTAACAAACTAATGAGAGGAGAAATAATTCTAAAGAATTTGGATTTCTTTCTCTGACTTAATGTATATTATATATATATATATATATATAGCCACTGTTTTCCCCCTCAGTAGGAACAGTAGTGGGGGAGCATAAGAAATGCTCCCGTTAAACATCATTATTGTATAACTTTTCTCCAACATAAGAACTATAAGCTCAGTTCTAAAATACTTTTCTTCTCACCCTGAAGCTAAAGTAAATTAATGGGTGGGGGGCTCAAATAGGAACAATGACAAGAATGACCAAAAACAAGCTAGGTTAAGCCTTGTTTATACAATTAAGGAGAAAATATTTATATTTACTTCATATTTTAAAGAATAGAATTAGGATAAGACTAAGAATAGAGTAGAAGAGAACAGAATAGAATAGAAATTATCAGTATGTTTAATAGTTAGAACTAAGTATTGTTTCAAAAAACTTTTGATTCTGGGACATATTTGTAATATGTGTTTTGGATTCCAAATATTTCTCACTGTAGGTCACTGTCAAAAAGTCTTAACATGACTAGGTTAGATCTTAACTGAGTTCAGGCACTCAAGTAATCACTGATTCAAAGACATAAACCTATCCATTCTCCCAGTTGTTACAGTCAAGGAAAGTAATGTGGGAAGGAAGACATGAGAACAGAGAAAATGTCCAAAGCAGGAAGAATGTCACTGCTGGAATCCAAAGTGAGTTTCTAATATCTAAGAACAGAATCTGTGCAACACTTCAGGTATCTAAATGTTGTCACAATGTCTCAGAACCTAAGAAAAACAGTAGCTTAGTCACTGACTTATCGTTTCTTAACTCCAAATTCACCCCTGTATAGTCTTCTGTAATTTAGGAGCTAAGATTTCTGCAAAATTATATTTTTTCTTTAAGGTTTCCTGATAGACTTTGTCAAATAGAGGATACTAGATAGAACTTAGTAACTAGAAGGAGGGCAAGAAAGATTTCCTTCTTCCTGTTTACATGGAAAGCATCACCCTGCAGCTTTCAGTCACATGCTTTTTTTCAGCATTCCTACAATCAGCTTCTTGTCATTCCCCCTGAGATATCAGTTAATGGCTAGACAATAAACATCCCACAGAAGTCTGATCCTCCATTCCAAAGAGCCCATCTGAAATTTAAAGTTCTGTTAATTTCTTACACCTTCAAGTGGTAACTTCCTGAAGCAATGATTATACCTGTTACTTCAGTTTTACTTTTTTGCTCTTTTAGTCCTCCAAACCTGTTTAACTGATCCTACGTTGTGTGCTTAGTCACTCAGTCGTGTCTGACTCTTTGAAACCCCATGGACTGTAGCCCACCAGGCTCGTGGGGTTCTCCAGGCAAAAATACAGGATTCTTGGATTCTGAATTCATGGGAATCTCCAGGAAAGAATTCTGAAGTGGGCAGTCATTCATTCTCCAGGGGATCTTTCTGACCCACAGATTGAACCTGGGTCTCCTGCATTGCAGGCGGATTCTTCACCGTCTGAATACCTCTGTTAAAAATACCCTAGAGTGGTTTCATTTTCTTGATAACGAAGGTGTCCCAGGAAACAGAGGATTCAGGAACTGCCTTGACTATGGTCTTGACCTTCAATGCACTGCTTAGCTCCTTGCCAACGGAAAATGGGATATTAGTGACCCAAGCCATGCACTGGCATAATGATTAACTATCACTATTGAAACAAGTGCCTGAAGGAACCAAATGACGATCTGACCTGACCATTATGGTGGTAATAATGATAACAAGAACTATGAGCAGACTGCTTCTCACTCCAAAGGAGAGCTTACAGAACAGAATGACACACTAGGGGGTTTTAACATTCCATTCATTCATGTTAAGAATGTTACAGAGTTTCTAAAGTGGCACTTTTAAACAAGTTTCTTATCTCTTGTAATCAAAGGTATGATTCTCCTAAAAATCAGACTCAGAATTTAAGTTTTCAGCTTGTAGAGCTATAGTGAAAGTTGAATATACATGCTTTTTAAGTCTCTCTTGTGAAAGTTAAGGCACTGTTGTGGAAGGAGTGAGGACCTAAGATGTGGAATGGGGATGAAAGTGAAAGTTGCTCAGTCATGTCTGACTCTTTGCAATCCCATGGACCGAATAGGGGTCGTATGCTGCTGCTGCTGCTAAGTTGCTTCAGTCGTCTTATGCTTCAGTCGACTCTACGTGACCCCCTAGACAGCAGCCCACCAGGCTCCCCCGTCCCTGGGATTCTCCAGGCAAGAGTACTGGAGTGGGTTGCCATTTCCTTCTCCAATGCATGAAAGTGAAAAGTGAAAGTGAAATTGCTCAGTCGTGTCCAACTCTTAGCGAACCCATGGACTGCAGCCCACCAGGCTCCCCTGCCCATGGGACTCCCCAGGCAAGAGTACTGGAGTGGGTTGCCACTGCCTTCTCCAGGGGTCGTATAGGGGACTGTATTCTCCAGGCCAGAATACTGGAGTGGGTAGCTGTTTCATTCTCCAGGGGATCATCCCAACCCAGGGATTAAATCCAGGTCTCCCACATGGCAGGTGGATTCTTGACCAGCTGAGCCACCAGGGAAGCCCAGGAAATGCAGATACCTGAGTGGATTCAGATAAAGGTTAGAACTGTGAACCCCTTGAGTCTCTCTGAGCCTCTTTTGTAAGCAGAAACAGCTCCTCCTCATGGTTAAGAAGACTAGCCTCTTGCTTAAAAACTATTAATACTATTACCTGAGACAGTTCCCTTGAAAGTAGATGCCTATTCTTAAAACCTACCTCCACCATTCCTTACTACTTAGAAAGTCGGATGTAGGCATGCTCCACAAAAACAAGTACAACATATTAACTGAGAAAAGATAGCTTATATCCAAAAGTAATTATAAGATTTTGATAAATTATATCAGCAAAATCATAGGGAATAGTTGTGGAAATAAATTTGAAGTGAGTTTGACAAAAAGAGTTTGGATAGGGCCAAATGTAATATGTTTGCTTAAGCAGCTGTAAGAACCTCTAATAGTTTTCTTGTTGACCAAAGGAAACTTAAATCCCAAATGAGTCTACATTTAATAAGGATGAAATGCCCAAACTTTCCTGGCAAAATGTAGAAGAAGTAAAGATGCTTAGAAAAACATGAATGCTGGAGTTAATTAATCATGTAGAACCTGAATATATACACATCATCCCATGACATTATCCATGAGGTCCCAGAGAATATTGCACTAAAGCATTGAAAAAACACATTAGGAAGGAAATCTACATCCTTGAAAAACTCTGTAGTAGCTGTCTTCTGTGGTAGGGAATAAGACAGGTGTTTCAGGGCTAATGACACCACTGAAAAAGATTCCCTAATAGGCATGATGGGATCCCACAGTGCAGAGGTCACAAAGCAGAGTTCAACAAGAAAAAGGTGGAAGCAATGATGTTAATAGACATCATGGATGAAATGTAAGAATAAGAAGATTTCAACCTGCAGAAATCTTTAATAGTACTTCATTGAATGTGCACTTCTAAGAAACAAAATTGAAAGTCACTTGACTAAAATTACTTGATCTATAAACAGTAGAAACCTAGATCTGGCAGCCTAGATCCTAACTTCCATAATATCTACACTGGAGGGTCAAGTCCTTAGTCCCCTCAAGACAATGCAAGAAAGCCACCGTAAGTATTGTAAAATTTCCTCTAAGAATTCCCCTAAGAGACCTGTAGCTATTTACTAAGGGTTTGTGTACTGATTAAAGGAAAATCTAGATCTTAGGAGATTACTAGATGCTAACTCTAATACTAATTCTCCTGGGAATATAAAAATGGAAGATTACAGTGGTAAATGAAGTTTTGGCCTAATCTAATCAAACAAGGTTCATTTACTCTCTTCAACCTACTCTGCAGTTTTTTCCCCAGATCCCGATAGATAGCTCCTATTGACTTCCTGATCCATGAAATCAGGGATATTAGGTAGGAGGAGAGAACAGGAAGAACAACTCTTGCATACACTTTTTGTTTTAATTTGCAAGCACCATGACAAGCATTTTGCTTCCTCTCAGCAGGGTAAACAATATGCCCTCACTGTCTTTTCCTGAAGATTAAATCAACTCTCTTGCTCTTTGTCATAATAATCTAGCCTGGTCAGATCTCGATTACCCAGGTATTCCACAAAACATTATAGTGATGACAATGCAGACTGGCCCTGAAGAGCAAAAGTAGCAAGCATTTTGATGCTTTGGTAAGATACATTGGCGTGCTAGACATTAGGAGATACACACCACAAAAATGCAGGGCCCTTCACCTTGTTGAAGTTTCAGGGTCCAGGGGTCAGAAGCTGGTTGCTGTACCTTGTACTCCCATCAATGCCTAAGAGATATCTAAGCTAACTGAGAAAGAAAAAATTTGGACTGGGAAAGGAAAAAATGATTATGTATAATATGCTAGTACCAACCAAAAATAAACTGCTGAAACATCATTACAACCCTAATCAAAGATATCCCTGAAGGACTTCCCTGGTGGTCCAGTGGTAATGAATCTGCCTGCCTGCCTATGCAGGAGACACAGGTTCAATCCTGGTCAAGGAAGATCCCACATGCCTTGGAGCAACTAAGCCCAAGTACCACAACTACTGAGCTCACGTGCTACAACTACTGACGCCTGTGAGACTAGAGCCCATGCTCCCCAACAAGAGAAGCCATCACAATGAGAAGCCCACACACTACAACGAAAGTAGCCTTACTCACAGCAACTAGAGAAAGCAACTAGCACACAGCAACAAAGATGCAGCACAGCCAAAAATAAATAACAACTAAATAAAATTTTTAAAAAAGACAGTAGTGAGAGTGAGGAGAACTTAAGGTTGTAACACAGGGTGATCACTTCATTTAGACGGAGAAATAACTTGAGATACAAATCTATACTGAATCACATGAAGCAGTTAATGAATTGGTCAGCTGATTAGAACTTGGAAAACATAAAAAGAAAATTGACTCACACAAGAGTCTGAGGAAGAGGAATGGAAATGGATCATTTAGTGTGGACACAAAATGTGAATATATGTTATTGGGTGACTGCTGTCTAGGAAAGTGAAAGTTAAAGTCACTTAGTTGTGTCCGACTCTTTGCAATCCCAGATACTAGTCCATGGAACTTTCCAGGCCAGAATACTGGAGTGGGTAGCCATTGCCTTCTCCCGAGGATCTTTCCAACCCAGGGATCGAACCCCTGTCTCCTGCATTGCGGGCGGATTCTTTACCAACTGAGCCACCAGGGAAGCTATCCAGTTTAAAAAAAAAAAAGGATGGGGGACTCTCAATACAGATAAAATGGCATTGTTCTGCTGATGTCAGTGAGCTTTATTCATCTGTACCCCGGGACTATTCAATCCTTTAAGGTACAATCTGGCCATGCCAATAGGAGTGGAGGTTAGGCACAACAATATCAACTTACTCTCACCAAGTCTGCATCTGGCTAGGGAATCTACAGACTGCCTAAACTGCAAACAAGAGAGACCAATACGGAACCCTCAATACAACCCCATTCACAGGAGTCTGGTAATGGATCATTTCTACCATGGAGGGGGCAGTCAGTCATCTGTTCCTATCTAAAAAGACACTTTTCTGGATACATAGCTGGCTTCTCCGACAGCAATGCTTCTGCCAGCACCATCATTCATGGATTTAAGGAATGCCTCATTGAGCTATGGCTTTCCATCCAACACTGGTTCTAACCAAGGAACTCATTTCACAGTAACAGATGTTCAGCACTGGTATCACTGGTGTATACCATTACCCAGAAACAGCTAGCTATTTAACAGTGGAATGGTTGAAGATAGTTATGGCACAGATTGGGTATAGTTTGTGTGTCAGTTGCTCAGTTGTGTCTGACTCTTTGCAACCCTATGGACTATAGCCCACAAGGCTCCTCCGTCCATGGGATTCTCCAGGCAAGAAAACAGGAGTGGGTAGCCATTTCCTTCTCCAGGGGATCTTCCCAACCCAGGGATCAAACTCAGGTCACCTGCCCTGCAGGCGGCTTCTTTACCGCCTGAGCCACCAGGGAAGCAGTCTTCAAAGTTTAAAGGATGGTATAGGAGAGGAGGAGCCAAGATGGCGGAGGAGTAGGACGGGGAGAACACTTTCTCCCCCACAAATTCATCAAAAGAGCATTTAAACGTCGAGTAAATTCCACAAAACAACTTCTGAATGCCGGCAGAGGACATCAGGCACCCAGAAAAGCAGCCCAACTCTTCGAAAGGAGGTAGAGAAAAATATAAAAGACAAAAAAAGAGACAAAAGAGGGAGGGACGGAGTTCCATCCCGGGAAGGGAGTCTTAAAAAGAGAGAAGTTTCCAAACACCAGGAAACCCTCTCACTGCTGACTCTGTGCCGAGCTTTGGAAGCACAGAGGGCAACATAAAAGGGAGGGGAAAAAAAAAAAAATAAACAATTAAAAATCGCGGATTGTGAGCCCTACCGTAACTCCCCCAGGGGAGAAGCAGCGCAGACGCCTGCACACGGCATTAGCAAGCGGGGGCTGGGCAGGGAAGTGCGGCGCGGGCTGTGTCCCTTAGAGTAAGAATCCGGCCGAATGTCCTGAGCGCTATCTGAGCGAAATAATTTCGGCTAGCAAACCAGACTGTGGGATATCTACCACGCGAAAAGCCAGCCCTAACCTAAGACACCGCCAGGCCCGCGCACAGAAGAAAGGACTGAACAGAGATAGCCGGCTGCAGACCTTCCCCCTCTGGTGACAGGCAGCCAGAGCCGGAAGGGGGCAATCGCAGCCCCAGAGAGACACTATCTATAAAACTGTAAGCAGGCTTCTTTGCTAACTAAAACTTCTTGGGGGTCTAGATGGTCAACAGCTGCCTGAGAAGGTGCGCCGGTTTTACACCCAGATAACCGAGGGGCAGGGAGGCGATAAGTCACAGCATTGGCGCCCGCCAAACACCTCATCACCTGAGCTGCTCGGATCTGGGAAGAACACAAAACGCAGGCCCAACCGAGTCTGCGCCTCTGAGGACTACCCGAGTGCCTGAACCTGAGCGGCTTGGACCTGGGAGCTCAGCCCAGGGCCGGCCTCTGATGGTTCCGGCGGAACAACCTAGAGCCCAAGCAGTGTGGGCAGGGACGCTACACGCGCCGTGAGCGGGGGCAGACCCAGTGTGGCTGAGGCACTGCTAGCGCACGCCAGTGTTATCTGTTTGCAGCATCCCTCCCTCCCTCCCCACAGCGCGGCTGAACAAGTGAGCCTAAATTAAAAAAAAAAAAAAAAAAAAATAGTGTCCTCAACCATCCCCTTTGTGTCAGGGCGGGAACCAGACACTGAAGAGACCAGCAAACAGAAGAAGCTATAACAGAGGGAAACGCCTTGGAAGCTACAGGCCATAGATTAAAACCCTGTGGTTACTACGGATTACATAGGAAGGGACCTATAGATCTTGAGAAATATAAGTCGGACTAAGGAACTGCCAAAAATGAACTGAACCCACAATACTCACAACAAAACCAGAGAAAGACCTAGATATATTTTTACTATTTTTACGATCAATCTTTCTTTCTTTTTTTTTAATTAAAAAAAAATTTTTAAGTCCTCTATTGTCCTTTAATTTTCACTTTTATAACTATTACTTTGCAAAAAAAAAAAAAAAGACCCTATTTTTTTTTCCTTCTTCAGCAAACTTCATATATATATGTTTTATAATTTTTTGACCGTGTTTTTTTTTTTTTCTTTTTCTTCTTTTCTTTAACATTGTATTTTTGAAATTCCAAACTCTACTCTAGATTTTTAATTTTAGCCTTTTGGTATATGTTATCAATTTTGTACCTATACTTTTTTTTCATAATTTCTGTGACTTTTTTTTTTCCTCTGTTTCTTTCTCTTCTTCTTTTATATAACATCGTATATCTGCAATTCCAAAGTCTACTCAAGATTTTTAATTTATGCTTTTTGGTGTTTGATATCAATTTTGTACCTGTATTTTCTTTATAATTTTTGCGACATTGTTTTTGTTGGTTTGTTTGTTTTCTCTCTTTATTTTTCTTCTTCTTTTTTTTTTTTTAACGTTGTATTTTTGAAATTCCAAACTCTACTCTAGATTTTTAATTTTTGCTTTTTGGTATTAGTTATCAATTTTGTACCTGTAGTTTCTTTATAATTTTCACGACCTTGTTTGTTTTTCTTTGTTCGTTTTTTCTCTCTTTCTTTTCCTTCTTCTTTTCATTAACATCGCATTTTTGAAATTCCAAACTCTACTCTAGATTTCTAATTTTTGCTTTTATGTATTTGTTACCAATTTTGTACCTTTAAGAACCCAATCTTCAGGACCCATTTTTCACTAGTGTACGAGATTACTGGCTTGACTGCTCTCTCTCCCTTTGGACTCTCCATTTTCTCCACCAGGTCACCTGTATCTCCTCCCTAACCCCTCTCTACTCTACCCAACTCTGTGAATTTCTGTATGTTCCAGACAGTGGAGAACACTTAAGGAACTGATTACTGGCTGGATCTGTCTCCCTCCTTTTCATTTCCCCCTTTTATCCTTCTGGCCACCTCTGTCTCCTGCCTCCTTCTTCTCTTCTCTGTATAACTCCGTGAACATCTCTGAGCGGTCCAGTTGTGGAGTGCACATAAGGAAGTGACTACTGGCTAGCCCACTCTCTCCACTATTGATTCCACCTCATCTCATTTGGGTCACCTCTAACTCCCTCCTCCCTCTTCTCTTCTCCATGTAACGCTGTGAACCTCTCTGAGTGACCCTCACAGTAGAGAAACTTTTCATCTTTAACGTAGATGTTTTATCAGTGGTGCTGTATAGAAGGAGAAGTTTTGAAACTACTGTAAAATTAAGACCGATAACTGGAAGTAGGAGGCTTAAGTCCAAACCCTGACTCCAGGGAACTCCTGACTCCAAGGAACATTAATTGACAGGATCTCATCAAACGCCTCCATACCGACACTGAAACCAAGCACCACACAAGGGCCAACAAGTTCCAGGGAAAGACATAGCAAGCAAATTCTCCAGCAACAAAGGAACACAGCCCTGAGCTTCAAGATACAGGCTGCCCAAAGTCACCCCAAAACCATAGACATCTCATAACTCATTACTGGACATTTCATTACACTCCAGAGAGAAGAAATACAGCTCCATCCACCAGAACATCGACACAAGCTTCCCTAACCAGGAAACCTTGAAAAGCCACCTGTACAAACCCACACACAGCGAGGAAACGCCACAATAAAGAGAACTCCACAAACTGCCAGAATACAGAAAGGACACCCCAAACTCAGCAATTTAAACAAGATGAAGAGACAGAGGAATAGCCAGCAGATAAAGGAACAGGATAAATGCCCACCAAACCAAACAAAAGAGGAAGAGATAGGGAATCTACCTGATAAAGAATTCCGAATAATGATAGTGAAATTGATCCAAAATCTTGAAATTAAAATGGAATCACAGATAAATAGCCTGGAGGCAAGGATTGAGAAGATGCAAGAAAGGTTTAACAAGGACTTAGAAGAAATAAAAAAGAGTCAATATATAATGAATAATGCAATAAGTGAAATTAAAAACACTCTGGAGGCAACAAATAGTAGAATAACAGAGGCAGAAGATAGGATTAGTGAATCAGAAGATAGAATGGTAGAAATAAATGAATCAGAGAGGACAAAAGAAAAACGAATTAAAAGAAATGAGGACAATCTCAGAGACCTCCAGGACAATATTAAACGCTACAACATTCAAATCATAGGGGTCCCAGAAGAAGAAGACAAAAAGAAAGACCATGAGAAAATACTTGAGGAGATAATAGTTGAAAACTTCCCTAAAATGGGGAAGGAAATAATCACCCAAGTCCAAGAAACCCAGAGAGTCCCAAACAGGATAAACCCAAGGCGAAACACCCCAAGACACATAGTAATCAAATTAACAAAGATCAAACACAAAGAACAAATATTAAAAGCAGCAAGGGAAAAACAACAAATAACACACAAGGGAATACCTATAAGGATAACAGCTGATCTTTCAATAGAAACTCTTCAAGCCAGGAGGGAATGGCAAGACATACTTAAAATGATGAAAGAAAATAACCTACAGCCCAGATTATTGTACCCAGCAAGGATCTCATTCAAGTATGAAGGAGAAATCAAAAGCTTTTCAGACAAGCAAAAGCTGAGAGAATTCTGCACCACCAAACCAGCTCTCCAACAAATACTAAAGGATATTCTCTAGACAGGAAACACAAAAATTGTGTATAAATTCGAACCCAAAACAATAAAGTAAATGGCAACAGGATCATACTTATCAGTAATTACCTTAAACGTAAATGGGTTGAATGCCCCAACCAAAAGACAAAGACTGGTTGAATGGATACAAAAACAAGACCCCTACATATGTTGTCTACAAGAGACCCACCTCAAAAC
Organism: Bubalus kerabau; assembly: GCF_029407905.1. Classification (NCBI taxonomy): domain Eukaryota; kingdom Metazoa; phylum Chordata; class Mammalia; order Artiodactyla; family Bovidae; genus Bubalus; species Bubalus kerabau. Next base: position 96,018,926 of record NC_073629.1, on the reverse strand, counting down.
AGGGGACACATACAGACTGAAAGTGAAGGGCTGGAAAAAGATTTTCCATGCAAATAGGGACCAAAAGAAAGCAGGAGTAGCAATACTCATATCAGATAAAATTGACTTTAAAACAAAGACTGTGAAAAGAGACAAAGATGGTCACTACATAATGATCAAAGGATCAATCCAAGAAGAAGATATAACAATTATAAATATATATGCACCCAACACGGGAGCACCGCAGTATGTAAGACAAATGCTAACAAGTATGAAAGGAGAAATTAACAATAACACAATAATAGTGGGAGACTTTAATACCCCACTCACACCTATGGATAGATCAACTAAACAGAAAATTAACAAGGAAACACAAACTTTAAATGATACAATAGACCAGTTAGACCTAATTGATATCTATAGGACATTTCATCCCAAAACAATGAATTTCACCTTCTTCTCAAGCGCACATGGAACCTTCTCCAGGATAGATCACATCCTGGGCCATAAAGCTAGCCTTGGTAAATTCAAAAAAATAGAAATCATTCCAAGCATCTTTTCTGACCACAATGCAGTAAGATTAGATCTCAATTACAGGAGAAAAACTATTAAAAAATCCAACATATGGAGGCTGAACAACACGCTGCTGAATAACCAACAAATCACAGAAGAAATCAAAAAAGAAATAAAAACTTGCATAGAAACGAATGAAAATGAAAACACAACAACCCAAAACCTGTGGGACACGGTTAAAGCAGTCCTAAGGGGAAAGTTCATAGCAATACAGGCACACCTCAAGAAACAAGAAAAAAGTCAAATAAATAACCTAACTCTACACCTAAAGCAACTAGAAAAGGAAGAAATGAAGAACCCCAGGGTTAGTAGAAGGAAAGAAATCTTAAAAATTAGAGCAGAAATAAATGCAAAAGAAACAAAAGAGACCATAGCAAAAATCAACAAAACCAAAAGCTGGTTCTTTGAAAGGATAAATAAAATTGACAAACCATTAGCCAGACTCATCAAGAAACAAAGGGAGAAAAATCAAATCAATAAAATTAGAAATGAAAATGGAGAGATCACAACAGACAACACAGAAATACAAAGGATCATAAGAGACTACTATCAACAATTATATGCCAATAAAATAGACAACGAGGAAGAAATGGACAAATTCTTAGAAAAGTACAACTTTCCAAAACTCGACCAGGAAGAAACAGAAAATCTTAACAGACCCATCACAAGCACGGAAATTGAAACTGTAATAAAAAATCTTCCAGCAAACAAAAGCCCAGGTCCAGACGGCTTCACAGCTGAATTCTACCAAAAATTTAGAGAAGAGCTAACACCTATCCTGCTCAAACTCTTCCAGAAAATTGCAGAGGATGGTAAACTTCCAAACTCATTCTATGAGGCCACCATCACCCTAATACCAAAACCTGACAAAGATCCCACAAAAAAAGAAAACTACAGGCCAATATCACTGATGAACATAGATGCAAAAATCCTTAACAAAATTCTAGCAATCAGAATCCAACAACACATTAAAAAGATCATACACCATGACCAAGTGGGCTTTATCCCAGGGATGCAAGGATTCTTCAATATCCGCAAATCAATCAATGTAATACACCACATTAACAAATTGAAAAATAAAAACCATATGATTATCTCAATAGATGCAGAGAAAGCCTTTGACAAAATTCAACATCCATTTATGATCAAAACTCTCCAGAAAGCAGGAATAGAAGGAACATACCTCAACATAATCAAAGCTATATATGACAAACCCACAGCAAACATTATCCTCAATGGTGAAAAATTGAAAGCATTTCCTCTAAAGTCAGGAACAAGACAAGGGTGCCCACTTTCACCATTACTATTCAACATAGTTTTGGAAGTTTTGGCCACAGCAATCAGAGCAGAAAAAGAAATAAAAGGAATCCAAATTGGAAAAGAAGAAGTAAAGCTCTCACTGTTTGCAGATGACATGATCCTCTACATAGAAAACCCTAAAGACTCCACCAGAAAATTACTAGAACTAATCAATGACTATAGTAAAGTTGCAGGATATAAAATCAACACACAGAAATCCCTTGCATTCCTATACACTAATAATGAGAAAACAGAAAGAGAAATTAAGGAAACAATTCCATTCACCATTGCAACGGAAAGAATAAAATACTTAGGAATATATCTACCTAAAGAAACTAAAGACCTATATATAGAAAACTATAAAACACTGGTGAAAGAAATCAAAGAGGACACTAACAGATGGAGAAATATACCATGTTCGTGGATTGGAAGAATCAATATAGTGAAAATGAGTATACTACCCAAAGCAATCTATAGATTCAATGCAATCCCTATCAAGCTACCAACAGCATTCTTCACAGAGCTAGAACAAATAATTTCACAATTTGTATGGAAAAACAAAAAACCTCGAATAGCAAAAGCGATCTTGAGAAAGAAGAATGGAACTGGAGGAATCAACCTACCTGACTTCAGGCTCTACTACAAAGCCACAGTTATCAAGACAGTATGGTACTGGCACAAAGACAGAAATATAGATCAATGGAACAAAATAGAAAGCCCAGAGATAAATCCACGCACATATGGACACCTTATCTTTGACAAAGGAGGCAAGAATATACAATGGATTAAAGACAATCTCTTTAACAAGTGGTGCTGGGAACTCTGGTCAACCACTTGTAAAAGAATGAAACTAGAACACTTTCTAACACCATACACAAAAATAAACTCAAAATGGATTAAAGATCTAAACGTAAGACCAGAAACCATAAAACTCCTAGAGGAGAACATAGGCAAAACACTCTCTGACATACATCACAGCAGGATCCTCTATGACCCACCTCCCAGAATATTGGAAATAAAAGCAAAAATAAACAAATGGGACCTAATTAACCTTAAAAGCTTCTGCACATCAAAGGAAACTATTAGCAAGGTGAAAAGACAGCCTTCAGAATGCGAGAAGATAATAGCAAATGAAGCAACTGACAAACAACTAATCTCGAGAATATACAAGCAACTCCTACAGCTCAACTCCAGAAAAATAAATGACCCAATCAAAAAATGGGTCAAAGAACTAAATAGACATTTCTCCAAAGAAGACATACAGATGGCTAACAAACACATGAAAAGATGCTCAACATCACTCATTATCAGAGAAATGCAAATCAAAACCACTATGAGGTACCATTTCACACCAGTCAGAATGGCTGTGATCCAAAAGTCTACAAGTAATAAATGCTGGAGAGGGTGTGGAGAAAAGGGAACCCTCTTACACTGTTGGTGGGAATGCAAACTAGTACAGCCACTATGGAGAACAGTGTGGAGATTCCTTAAAAAACTGGAAATAGACCTGCCTTATGATCCAGCAATTCCACTGCTGGGCATACACACTGAGGAAACCAGAAGGGAAAGAGACACGAGTACCCCAATGTTCATCGCAGCACTGTTTATAATAGCCAGGACATGGAAGCAACCTAGATGTCCATCAGCAGATGAATGGACAAGAAAGCTGTGGTACATATACACAATGGAGTATTACTCAGCCATTAAAAAGAATACATTTGAATCAGTTCTAATGAGGTGGATGAAACTGGAGCCTATTATACAGAGTGAAGTAAGCCAGAAAGAAAAACACCAATACAGTATACTAACGCATATATATGGAATTTAGAAAGATGGTAACAATAACCCTGTGTACGAGACAGCAAAAGAGACACTGATGTATAGAACAGTCTTATGGACTCTGTGGGAGAGGGAGAGGGTAGGAAGATTTGGGAGAATGGCATTGAAACATGTAAAATATCATGTATGAAATGAGTTGCCAGTCCAGGTTCGATGCACGATACTGGATGCTTGGGGCTGGTGCACTGGGACGACCCAGAGGGAGGGAATGGGGAGGGAGGAGGGAGGAGGGTTCAGAATGGGGAACACGTGTATACCTGTGGTGGATTCATTTTGATATTTGGCAAAACTAATACAGTTATGTAAAGTCTAAAAATAAAATTAAATTAAAAAAAATAAAATAAAATCATTAAGTACAAAAAAATAAAAAAAAATAAAAATAAAAAAGGATGGTATATGCTTTACATTAATGACCAAAACATCGTGATATGTCTCACTGCCAGGGAAAAAAAATGAGTATGGGAATTAAGTGGTGGTATTAACTTATTATGCCTAATAACTTACCAAATTTTTGCTTCCTGCAACTTTGGGATCTGGTGGTTCAGAGATCACAGGACGTAATATTTCCACAGTACTTCCACTGTGTTAGAATTTGAGAATGCCAATTGGCCATGTTATACTCCTCAAGTTACTGAATCAGCCAACAAAGGAGGAGATACTAGCTGATATCTCCTGATAATCAAGGGAAAAAAATCAAGATTGTTGCTACATGCAATGGGCTATTTTCTAGGGTGTACCCAAAGTTAAGCAGAGAAGGCAATGGCACCCCACTCCAGTACTCTTGCCTGGAAAATCCCATAGACGGAGGAGCCTGGTGGGCTGCAGTCCATGGGGTAGCTAAGAGTCGGACACGGCTGAGGAACTTCACTTTCACTTTTCACTTTCATGCATTGGAGAAGGAACTGACAACCCACTCCAGTGTTCTTGCCTGGAGAATCCCAGGGACGGGGGAGCCTGGTGGGCTGCTGTCTATGCGGTTGCACAGCGTTGGAAACAAGTGAAGCGACTTAGCAGCAGCAGCAGCATAACCAATTTTCTTCAAAAGTCCATTGAGGATACTAACTCTTCAAGAATGAATGTTTGAGATGTCCCACCAAGTAGAGAACCTTGACTATTTGAGGTACTGACTGACAGAAAACAGTGGAAGAACAAACAAACCATGGCTGTATGGCCAGTAAACAGAAACAAGGACAGTAACAACATGTGTGTACACACACAAAATTCTCTTCTTACAGTTTACACACTGAACCTATCAACACTATCCTAGCAGTGACAGCACCATCAATGGCACCCACTTTGTTTCAGAGTCAATCACTGATGTTAGCTTCTATTTTCTTTCAATACTTCAAAACAAACCTCTGCATACTGTCAGAAATATCAGTATCAGCTGAGCAAGATTTCTTTCTCATGTCTGGTGCTAAGTTCCTAGGGTTCTTCCTCTGAGCTCCAAAATTCTGCTAACTTCAACCTCTCCCAAAATCTTTCTTTTTTCCCTCCAGTACAAAGAATGACCTTGTGCCCTTCAGTGGTCAATAGGCGGTTCTTCTGGGCAACCTGTCCTAGAGCAAGCTCTCTGGAGTGGGTTCCACGGATCTGGCCCATACAGTCCCAGCTCTGCCCACTCTTCTCAGAGGACGCCACAGCTTTAAGTTTTCTCTGGCCCTAGGCTCCCTTCCTTATTCACCAGTAGAACACACCCCATCTGGGCCTAGTGGTGCATTTGTTTCCTGCAGTCGTTACATCCAGATTGTTTTAAGTATCCCTTTTTGGCTCTTTCAACCTACACCACATCTGTATAACTATGCACACTACATGAAAGACCCTCAGATTTGAAATTCCTAGTGTGCTGCTTTTTTTCTCTTACCAAACCCTAACTCAAGGACACAGTTTAATATTTCTAATCAAAGCAGGCTATTTGGTATGTTTGTTGGTCACAAAGGATTTTTTTTTAAGTTATCACTTTAAATTTTTCTTATTAGCTATAATTATTCTATTTCAGGATCAACAAAACATAATGAATTTATATTAGAGTTTCTTACTAGCAATTAGAAAAAGAGAGAGAGACAGAGGAAAAGAGGTCCAGTTAATGAATACTCTTATCAGTTGTGACTAATGTTCAATAGCATCCAAAGAGTGCAAAGGTATCCAAAACTGTTTTTTTTTTTCCCAAAACTGTTGACTCAAAAAATATATTTAAAATTTTTTCACCTATGAAGACTTCAATCCTATAATCTGACCTTCTCACTATTCTAGTTAACCAAAAATTTAAAAGAAGAAGAAAAAAAATATATATACACACACAAACACACTGAGTGGTAAGGGAAACTCTACGGAGAAAACTATTTTAGATCTAAACTTCAACTAAAGTGTTGTTTTTATCCTTATTCAACTTTCCTCTACAAACCACACAGGTCCAGGAAAGACAGTGAACAAAGCAAAGCAAACAGAGACTCTAACCTTGTTATTTCCATTTTGAAAAGTTCACCCCTTGGTAAAACCTCTAGGTACAAGATAAATAAATACAATGTGCCTTAAAGATAAATGTCTTTAAAAAAAAAAAAAAAAGTCAGATTTTTTTAATGGACATCGGAAAAGACAATAAACAGTAACTAATTAGCCAAAATGGACATTTTCTAAATTAGAAAACTTCAGTATCTACCTATTCTGAAAGCTATTTATAATAATGCTCAAGATGTGAAAACAAACCTCTCTTCTCTAGGCTTCCTCAATAAATTAATCAACAAAGACACATACAGTACATATGTCTGGATCACAACATAAAATAGTTGATAAATACCATTCAGTCAATGAGCAAAATTACACAGTATTAATTCAAAAAATTTTTAGAAAACATAACATATACTGGCCAAAAACACAAGTAATTCATTAGTGCATCTTTCTAACAATAACTATCTCCAAAAATAATTTTTTAAAGGTGCTGAACAATATCCTGAATAAATAAAATATTTTACCAAGAAGGGTTATATATACATGTATATATTTGATGTTTATGAATAAATGAATGGTTTAGATTCTGATTGCATTAGTACAAACTTTATTCAGTTCAGTTCAGTCGCTAGTCGAGTCCAACTCTTTCTGACCCCATGGACTGCAGCACGCCAGGCTTCCCTGTCCTTCACCAACTCCCAGAGCCTGCTCAAATTCATGTTCATTGAGTCAGTGATGCCATGCAACCATCTCATCCTCTACCATCTCCTTCTCCTGCCTTCAATCTTTCCCAGAATCAGGGTCTTTTCCAATGAATCGGTTCTTTGCATCAGTTGGCCAAAAGATTGGAGTTTCAGCTTCAGCATCATCCTTCCAATGAATATTCAGGACTGATTTGCTTTAGGATTAACTGGTTTGATCGCCTTGCAGTCCAAGGGAATCTTAAGAGTTGTCTCCAACATCACAGTTCAAAAGCATCCATCTTTGGCGCTCAGCTTTCTTTATGGTCCAACTCTCACATACATACACAACTACTGGAAAAACCACAGCTTTGACTAGATGGCCCTTTGTTGGCAAAGTAATGTCTCTGCTTTTTAAAATGCTGTCTAGGTTGGTCATAACTTTTCTTCCAAGGAGCAAGCGTTTTTTAATTTCATGGCTGCAGTCACCATCTGCAGTGATTTTGAAGCCAAAGAAAATAAACTCTGTCACTGTTTCCATTGTTTCCCCATCTGTTTGCCATGCATGAAGTGATGGGACTGGATGCCATGATCTTAGTTTTCTGAATGTTGAATTTTAAGCCAGCTTTTTCACTTTTCTCTTTCACTTTCATCAAGAGGCTCTTTAGTTCTTCTTCACTTTCTGCCATAAGGGTGGTGTCATCTGCATATCTGAGGTTATTGATATTTCTTCCAGCAATCTTGATTCCAGCTTGTGCTTCATCCAGCCCGGCATTTCACATGATGTACTCTGCATATAAGCAGGGTGACAATATACAGCCTTGATGTACTCCTTTCCCAATTTGGAACCAGTCCGTTGTTCCATGTCTGGTTCTAACTGTTGCTTAGACCAACATACAGATTTCTCAGGAGGCAGGTAGAGTGGTCTGGTATTCCCATCTCTTGAAAAATTTTCCACAGTTTGTTGTGATCCACACAGTCTAAAGCTTTGGCATAGTCAATGAAGCAGAAGTAGGTGTTTTTCTGAAATTCTCTTGCTTTTTCTATGATCCATCAGATGTTGGCAATTTGATCTCTGGTTCTGCTGCCTTTTCTAAATCCAGCTAGAACACTTGGAAGTTCTTGGTTCACATATTGTTAAAGCCTCTCTTGAAGAATTTTGAGCATTACTTTGCTGGCATGTGAGATGAGTACAATTGTGCGGTACTTTGAACACTCTTTGGCATTACCTTTCTTTGGGATTGGAATGAAAACAGACCTTTTCCAACCCTGTGGGCACTGCTGAATTTTCCAAATTTGCTGGCATATTGAGTGCAGCATTTATACAGCGTCATCTTTTAGAGTATGAAATAGCTCATCTGGAATTCCATCACCTCCACTAGTTTTGTTCGCAGTGATGCTAACTAAGGCCCACTTGACTTTGCACTCCAGGATATTTGGCTCTGAGTGAGTGATCACACCATCATGGTTATCTGGGTCACTGAGATCTTTTTTGTATAGTTCTTCTGTGTATTCTTGCTACCTCTTTACATGATTTCAAAAGTAGAAATTTTCTTTTTTGTAATGTACCTGTAAGTTAAAGACACTTAAGAAACTTTTTTTTTTAATGCTTAAGGTATTGTGTTAGGTAATTGATATTGTTTTATTAAATCCCATTAAAACACTTAAGAAAGAAATGCTCATATAGATGAGGAAACTCAAGATTAGAGAATTTATAGATTCACCAAATGCCACAAATGTAATAGATGGTGAGGTCTGGATTTTTTCTTTTAAAATCATGCTTTTTCTTTTATACCACTCTGTCCTCTTGAAGTTATTAATCTAGTCATAACTTTTTTTCCTTGGGATTTTTTTCCTTGGGATAAAGAAGGCAAAATTTAATGCATGTATATAGCATCTTTCTTCTACAGCTTTGCTTTTACAGTTATTATTTTAGTTATAAGCAAGCATATGCTGTATTAGCAATGTATTGTGTAGTTAAATAAGCCTTGGAGGATGAGGCAGAAGACTTGCTTATATTCCTGACTCCATCAACATCATGCTGTATTATCTGAGTCAAATCACTCGTGGCTTATTCTCTCTCCTTTAAAATGAGAGATAAAAATACCTGCGTTTACTTGCTTATAACTGAAATAATGACTGTAAAAACAAAGCTCTAGAAGAAAGATGCTATATACATGCATTAAATTCTAACTTCTTTACCCCAAGGAAAAAAAATCCTAAAAGTTATGACATGACTAGATTACTGACCTTCAAGAGGCCAGATTGGTATAAAATAAAGAGCATGGTTTTTAAAATGAGAAAATCCAGACCTCACCACCTACTACATTTGTGGCCTTCAGTGAACCTATAAATTCTCTAATCTTGAGTTTCCTCATTTATGAAATATGAGCATTTACTTCTTAAGGGTTTTAATGGGCATTAATAAAGAAAATCATATCAATTACATAGCAAAATACCTTAAGCATTAAAAAAAAAAAGTTTCTTTGCCTTGAACTTAAGGGTACATAAAAAAAAAATTCCACTTTTGAACAAACGTGAACATCTGATTTCAAGAAAAACTATGAAGTACAGAGATTAGGTTCTTTTCCCCAAAATAATTTACATATTAAAAAACAACAACAACAACTCTCTTCTTGGTAGCTCTTTTCTCTGTTGAGGTATAAACTGACAAATTGAGGTAGTTGTTTTCACAGACTATCGTCAACTTATTATAAAATTCAAACACACAAAACAAAGATTCTTTTAAACTGCCTACATATACCATTCCTAGCACTGTATCTTATACTTTCAGTGTTAAATCCATGAGAAAGTACAAAGAGCCCTCTTTCATTTCCTCTGGTCAGCAGACTACAAGAAGAATTTTCAGTTCTGTCAAATCCACAGTGATTTGAAAACTAAAGAACAAAGTTAGGAAGGAAAATAGTTGAAAACTATTACTTTCTTCTATGGACATATGATTCATTCCTTTAACAAGCAAACAAAACAAAAGAAAACCCGCTCTGATGAAAGTTAAACCCCAAATATTACAGTAACTTTATTAGAAATCAATTCAGTACTGAATTTCTAGCTATAAAATATATTAAGCAAAAAGTATCTTCTGTGACAGGAAGTTGGGATGTTTCCAGGGATGAGGGAATTTCTACAGTTCACCTCTAGCAAATACTATTAATTATAAGATATATCCAATATGTACTCAAAATCTAGCAGCTGAATCCACAAGGGTTTAGCAAGCAAAAATTTTGGCACAAAAAGTGACATAACATTTACTCAAGAATAAAACTGGAGCCATATTTAGCAGTCTAAAACTTTCTAAACCAAAGGGAAAAAATAATCTTGAAGGAAGCTCTTATAATCATCTGGTTTGCTTTCTAGACAAGGGTTTCAATAGAACTGAATGCTTGTGAACTTAAAAAAAAAAAAACTGAACAAACCAACAAACAAAAATTTGGTACAGACTGTGGAAATCAGCCACATTTACTCTGGATGAAATTCTGATAGTCTTCCAAAAAAAAGAGAGAGTGGGGAATAGGTCTGTTTATCACTGCTTTGACCTAAAAACCATTAATCACAAAGGGTGGTACAGGTATCAAACAGAATTTTTCTTCCTTTCTAAATATACTCAGTTTCCTATAAAGTACAGCACATTTTGCAGTTCATGGTGAATTTTTGGATGTTTTTGCAACAGCACTTTCCTTCCTCTCCAAAACAACCTCATTCCTAGTCTGCTGTTTCTGTTTGCCTCATCTGCACTTAGCAGATCATGCTTCAGTGACTTAGAAATCCCAGCCACCAAAATTCAAGCCAAAGTTTGAACTGCAAGGAGAGAGGAGGGGTAGAGGGAATCAAGTAATTAAACTATACTTGGAAGGGAGAATGGTTTGCCTCCTATGACTTTATAATGTGCTCTCTTAATCCATAAGCAGTCTCCAATTTTAAGAAAAGAAAGTTATGAATTTATTTTTAATTTAAGAAATTATTTTGTAACTACTATAGCTCTCTTGGCATCATCTTCCAATTTTACCTTTTGGCAATGACACAAAACCACAAAGACTATTCCACATGTTTTACAGTGGATACTTCAGGCAAAATAGTTCAAAGCTCTGGGAAGTTTCATTAAGGACTTACTCAAATTGCTGCAAATTAACAAAAATTTAATTTAGAAACCAAAGAGAAGGAAAAAAAAAAGAATTAGTAAGGTTGGAGATAAAGCCTGTATAGTTAAATGATAACCATGCTCTGGAGTTACTGAGCCATGTCTGATTTTCTCACTAGTAATAGGCTGAAAGATTCGATTCCTTCCATCTTATGAATTAGAAGATGATCTTGAAAAGTTTTCCTAAAAATAAAATAAAATCATCTTTAAAAATGGTATCACTCAATCTGAAATAACATTACACAGCTAAACACTAGAGACTTTCAGAAATTAATATAACTAATCAAATGTCTGGAAAGAAGAACAACTGTATCAATAACTTTATACACCAAAGATCAAATGCTCTATGAAAAAGTGAAAAAAAAAATTAACCACTATCTCTTTTTTGCTTTAAATTCTCATCATCTTATAACATACCTTTGCAGAATGCCATTTTCCTGGGGTATTACACCATTAATAGCTGCCTGTAAACAAAAAACAGAGAAGACATTTAAGGAAACAGAAAAATGCTCAGGGGTGGAGTGTAGTGGGATGGAAAACACTATAAAGGAAAACAAGTATACTTTGAAAATTTAAACAAAATACTAGGTGTTTCCTCAGTGATAAAAAAATGTTTCTATTAAATATTTTTTATACATCTCCATAATAAAACTGTATTTTAGAGGATTTTTAAAAATGCATTTGGCATATAATACTTCCAAATCTTGAGTCATAAAAGCTGAATTCCATAGTCCTCATTCAAGCAAAACACCCACAAGATGAAGGATGTTTAAGGATGTTAGAACAAGTAAAATCAGTACCTTAAAAGTTATCTCTTAATATTATTTCCTTCCTCAGATTGAGAGGAGAAAGATATAGAATCACAAATGAAAAATGCCAATAAGAATTTTTAAATTAGCTCAGGAATTAAATTCATTGTGTTATGTTACAGTCATTATTCCTAACGAAAAGAACAATCAGAAGGAAAAAATGTAGGGGCATAAGGTGTCTGATAAACACACCACAATTGTATCAGGTTACAAAAGGAGAAGGAGCATCACCAGGGAAGTCTCCTTACATAAAACATTTCTGAAATTGCTCTCTAAGCTAACAAGTCACCAGTTACTTAAGAGCACAAATGTGACATGATATGGACATTTTTAAAGACTACTAAGCAAACAGGTTGTTACATCCTGGATTGTGGGCAGATCATTACAGGGTAATAGAGAAGATTCTCTGAAGGAAAAAAAAAAAATGATTCTTCCAACTTTGCTTTTGCATCCTAACGACTTCTTCCCTCCCCTTTCCCACACGTGCACATCAAAATGCAGATAAACACTTCGATGTTTTATCAGCTGTGTGGAGATCAATTGCAAAAAGGAGTTTGTGTATTTTGTGAAACATTAGTTTAAATACTTGCCAGAGGTAGGTCAAGTTTACAAAATTATACCGTTGAATAGAAACAATGTAGAGTATAAGACACTTGCTATGAATTTTCAAAGTTTTAATGCTCCACGGGCAAAAGTCAAAGAAGTCCACAGATTAATATAGATAGTGGATACCATAGAACCCTGACAACTCTGGAGGCTCATAAATCCTTTGAGTCAAGCAAACCCTAAAATCAGTTTTGAAAGCCACAAATTCAATAGAAGCATCTCTTCCTGGTGCCAGGTCAATTATCCCTTTTCTGTTGACAGCAATGGTTCCACATACAAATATCTTCTTTGTTAAAAAACAGAAAGTGGCAAGGGAATGTTCTGTGATGTTGGAAAAGAAACAAAATACCAGAGTCTGGAAAGATTTTGTTCAAATTTTCACTAGAGAATGCCAAGGTATAATGGAAAGAACACTAAGGATTTATAAAGTCCAAAGTTTGAATCTAGATTCCCCCACTTATTGCTTTGATGACATTAGTATATATTCTCCATTCACTGAACTTCCTTGAGCCACAGTTTCCTCATCTGTATGAGTAAATACTATATCTTCAGTCAAAGTGGACTTGCCTTTTTGTTCCTTAAAGGCCTTTTAAGATACTATATCTGCTTGGAATGCCCTTTTTCCTATTGCCTGTCTGACTGAAACTTAATCATCCTGGCTTCTAGAATGGGAAAAAATCCATTCAACAATTAATTTTACCATGAGAAGTTCTGGTAATATCCAAAAGGAGACAAAAAGTAATTTTAAAATTACTTTTCTTTAAATTAAAAATCAGAGCTAGATTAAGTAAAACATCTATTTAAAGGTAAATAAAAAGAAGTTCTGGAAATATTTTAATTCCCTCCCTCTCTTTATTCTTTGGTGAAGAGAAGTGAGACAAACAGAATCTTGGGAAATTCATACATGTACAAAAAAGAGAAGAGAAAGCTAAAACCAAAAACAAAACAATAAAAATGGAAGGGTTAGAAAAGAGGGAAAAGAGTAAGTATATGTCATATAGAGGGCAACAAAGATAAAATAAAGAGGGATTAGACAAAATTAAAAAATATGAAATCAGTCCAGTTCAGTTCAGTCACTCAGTCGTGTCCAACTCTTTGCGACCCCATGAACTGCAGCACACCAGGCCTCCCTGTCCATCACCAACTCCCGGAATTCACTCAAACTCATGTCCATCGAGTCGGTGATACCATCCAGCCATCTCATCCTCTGTCGTCCCCTTCTCCTCCTGCCCCCAATCCCTCCCAGCATCAGAGCCCAGCATCAGTGTCTTTTCCAATGAGTCAACTCTTCGCATGAGGTGGCCAAAGTACTGGAGTTTCAGCTTTAGCATCAGTCCTTCCAAAGAACGGCCAGGACTGATCTCCTTTAGAATGGATTGATTGGATCTCCTTGCAGTCCAAGGGACTCTCAAGAGTCTTCTCCAACACCACAATTCAAAAGCATCAATTCTTCGCCGCTCAGCTTTCTTCACAGTCCAACTTTCACATCCATACATGACCACTGGAAAAACCATAGCCTTGACTAGACAGACCTTTGTTGGCAAAGTAATGTCTCTGCTTTTGAATATGCTATCTAGGTTGGTCATAACTTTCCTTCCAAGGAATAATGAGGCCTAATAAGAGACTGTTAGACATATTTGAAAACAGTTTTGGTAAAAACTGTACTATAAAAGACTAAGAAATATATAGGAAATAAGAAAGTATAACTGATCTTGAAACAACACAAAAAGTAAAAATATAGGACCTGCAAGAAGAATGGCTACAATAAATTTTTGTCTGTGTTTAAAAAAAAAAAAAAAGAATAGTGATTTATTGAGTTCAGAGAGAATTCATTAGAAAAGGGAACAGTAAAGAATGAAGAAATAAAGAGTAAAATTAAAAGTTCAGTTCAACAAACTTAACAAATGCCTATTCATTGCCAGGCACTATGCTAGACTATGGGGATACCTGGGATCTATCTAGGGCTCAGGAGAGCACAGATAGAGAGGATACCTTTAGGAAGGAGACTAGATTTAGAAAAACCTATATTAGAGACTGGGCTTCCTTAGTGATCTTCATCAGACTGAAATCTATTTCAAAAACAGCACCTTGCCTTGATCTAGGTTACAGTAGTTTGAAAATCCATTTTGGTATAACTATCATTGCTTTTATGCCATTATGTCAATGACATTTTTAATCCACTAATTTACCACGATTAGAATCCAGCTTCTAAGTTCTCTTTAGCAAAACCTGACGACACTTGAAACGTCATTTCTCAGAGTCCACTGGAAGATAGGTGAGGTTATGTTTTAAGTATAATGGAAGTCAAGGTCAGAGGTGGCTGTAAGAAAGCAATGGCACCCCACTCCAGTACTTTTGCCTGGAAAATCCCATGGACAGAGGAGCCTGGTAGGCTGCAGTCCATGGGGTCGCTAAGAGTTGGACATGACTGAGCGACTTTACTCTCACTTTTCACTTTCATGCACTGGAGAAGGAAATGGCAACCCACTCCAGTGTTCTTGCCTGGAGAATCCCAGGGACAGGGGAGCCTGGTGGGCTGCTGTCTATGGGGTCGCATAGAGTCGGACATGACTGAAGTGGCTTAGCAGCTGCAGCAGCATACGACCCCTATTCGGGGGTTACATTCAGAATATTAAAAAAATTCTTATGACTCAAAAATGACAAATAATAAGATCTGAACAGAAAAGTCTCAAAAAAAGATGTATGTACAGCCAATAAGCATATAAAAAGCTGTTCAAATTAAACAGTCATCAGAGAAAGGCAAATTAAAACCATGGTAAATGACCACCATAAACCTATTAAAATGGCTAAAATTAAATCAGATGATACAAGTTTGGACAAAAATGTTGAACAATAGGAAGTCTCATATAGTGTATAATCACTTTCAAAATTGCTTTGTATATAAAGATAATAAACATATAAGCTAGCAATATTACTCTGAAGTATTTACCTAAAAGAAATAAAAACATATTCCCCAAACAAAAACTTGCATACTATAATATTCATAGCAGCTTTAATGACAATTCCCAATAACTGGAAGTAGCCCAAATGCCCATCATTCAGGCAAATGTTGTTTGGGGTATAACACATTGTCTGGATACAATGGAATACTACCCAGCAATTTAAAAAAAAAGAACGTACTACAGATACTTTCAACTATATAGTTACATCTCAAACACATAATGCTAAATGAAATCAGACACACACGAGAAAATACTACATGATTTCGTGTATATGAAATTCTAGGAAAAACTAACTTAATCTCTAGTAAAAGAAGGCAGATCATGGGTTGCTTAGGGTGGATGGGGAATGACACAGCATTAACAATAGAGCAATTGAGGGATAATGACTCTAGTGGTGGTAGTAATATAGATTCATACAAAACTCATCGAATTGTACATTTAAAATGAGTCCATTTTACCATCAATAAACTTAATTTTTGAAAAAGAACAACTAAGAAATCTGCTTCAAACACACTAAAATGGGTGAAATTAAAAAGACTAACACCACCAAATGGTGGTGAGGATTTGAAGCATAAGAACTAACACACTGCTAACGGCACAACTACTTTGGAAACAGTTTGACAGTTTCATATATAAAGTTAAACAAACACTTAACATACAATACCACTTAGGAATTCATCCAAGAGAAATAAAAATATGTCCAATAAATACTAGCATACAAATATCCATAGCCACTTCATTCCTAATACCAAACACTAGATACAAGCAAAAATGTCCTTTAACCAATGAATAAGCAAGACTGTGGCATGTTCACACAAAGGACTGTTATTCAATAATAAAAATGAACTTCTGATACTTGCAACAATACTGATGAATCTCATAAATATCATGTCAAGTAAACAATGCCAGACACAAAGACTGCATAGTATAGAATTCCTTTTACATGAAGTTTTAGAACAGACAAAACTTGCAAAATGTAGTAATACAAATCAGATCAGTGACTGCCTGAAGCAGGGTTAGGAGTTACTGAGGGGAAAAGAAAAGATTTTCTAATGACAGAAATCTTGAAGGGATGGGGACTGGACACACAATGTATACATAAACAATGTAAACATCATCAAAACTCATAGAACTGTATACAATTAAAGTTTGCATATGCATATAAATTAATCATTTTCAAAGCTGATTTAACAAAAGAACATTAAAACTCTAACTCAGTCTCATGGAACACTAGAAAACTGTCATCTCAGACGTATATATCATCCCATTAGCTATTATTGTGCCCTACCTGTGGTCTGTACCTACCCATCATCACCTGCCTCTTCACTTTTAATTAAGATCATCTGTCTCCTTTAGAGAACTACGCACACCTCATCCCATGTGATACTGAAAATGTGTTAACCATGGTGACCCAATTTAGACCAATCAGGCTCTCCTGGGAGTGTGGATCTTAAACGAGTAACTAACTGGTTGAAGCTGTGTCCTGACAATAGTGCTCAGAGGCACTTTTCACAATAAGCTTCTGACAGAGCAATTCTGTTTCCTAATTGTCCTAAGACTTGGTTGTTCAAGCTTTCTTTCAAATATGTAAGCAACCTTCCAATAAACCCTGCTTCTTATTCTCCCTAATTCTACTTTGCAGTCAAAGACTGATAAACCAATATTCAATGAGGTTACATGACAAACTCAATACACATTAAGTTATAGATCACCATTTTTCCAGTCTTCAACAACTGTCAGTATTATTAGCTTAATTCTTATAGCAGCCTTCTCAGCTGGTCAATCTTCAAATTATTGATTACAAATCAGTGAAACTAAATACATTTCAAATACAAGAATCTATAAACAAGTAGAAAAAGAAAACCTGTTAAATTTTAAAATTTATGAAAAGAGAAATGACATATACATTTTCATTACATAATCACACACACACACACACGCACACAATCTCCAGATAGACTAGTATAGGCAACTCTGTATGTTCTAAATGTTTGGAAAGCCTGTGAACTAGGGTAATAATTATGATCATAATATCAGCATTGTTTCCATCTCTTGAAAATACTTAAAGTATAAAAAATGCTTTCTAAATTAGTGTGCTTTTGTTAAACTTGAAATCATTACTCTATGGTATGTCATATTTCAGGTATTTTCAAAATATCTTAATAATAGGTGCCAGACCCACAAAGTACTCATATTTTAGCATTCACAACTCTGATATTGCCATCAAGTGAATTCTTCCAAAAAAATCCAGGCTTTCTCTTCCCCATTATCAAGGCAGTGTTTTAGACACTGGAGGGAATACAAGGATGACAGACACAGTCCTCCCAAGTTGACCAGTTAAAGAAACAATTAATGGCAGTCCAACCTGAGAGACAGTATGGAATTTAGAAAGGAAGGAATGCCTATTGTTGATTAATAGAGCTCAAGACCCAGATCTGAATCCTTTTCTCCAAGAAAATTTAACTGACTCACTACTGTGAGTCAGTTAAATTTTTCTCAATGATTTTTCCATTGTGTTGTACTTACATAGCAATCATTCATCTTATTCACACATTTGAATATTTCATTCTTTCACTCCACCATTAACCCATTCAACAAATATTTAATTATTAACTTGGAACTATTCTAAATACTAAGGAAATGACTGTTGTGAATAAGACACAATCATTCTCCTGTCATGGTCTGCTGTAAGTTGAGCCAATGAAAAATTCTGAAGAGATCATCATTCTATAACTCTGTATTCTATAGCTCTGAATTGTGGAATTTTCACCTCTGACCTTGTATGGGGGGAAAACATGCTCGTTCCCCTGTGTGTCTCCTCTACTCTCAAGTGTCTACCACAACTCTACTTCATTTCTGACAGCATTTGTGTAGGTTTTCTATACATCAAGCAATTCTGTAACACCAGGAAAGTATCCACATAACTTAAATCTGACACTATCTTCTGGAAGATAGATCCCACAAGTTAAGAGTTCAGTCCCACAAGACAGTTTCTACTTCAGATGCTAATCACAATTGCAAGTTGTCATCTGTGCTTCTGATCAAACGTCTATAAATCAGAGGTTTCCATGATCCTCTCCTCGATTCAATTAATTTGCTTAAGTGGCTCACAGAAATCAAGGAAAGGTTTTACTTACTAGATCACTAGATTATTATAAAAGGATATAACTCAAGAACAGCCAGATGGAAGATATGCATAGAGTGAGGTATGTGGTACAGGACATGGAGATTCCATGCTGTCTCCGGGCATGCCACCCTCCTATGCATTCACCCAGAAGCTCCCCCAATCTGTACTATTGAGATTTTTATGAACACCTCAACATGTAGGCATAATTAATCATTAATTAACTCAATCCCCAGTCCCTCTCCCCTTCCTAGAGGATACGGCTTGGTCTTTCTAGTGACCAGACGCTTTCTGAAGCTATTCACAAACCCATGAGTTTCATTAAAACAAAAGACACTCTTATCATCCAGGAAGTTCCAAGCATAGCTTTATGTTAAGAATCAGAGTCAAAGATAAAATATTAGAATAACAACAACAAAAATGCTACTCTATCACTTGGGAAGTTACAAGGGTTTCAGAAGCTCTGTGCCTGGAACCAGGATAGACCAATACCAACATCTATTATTTCACAAACCTCATTAGAATTATGTTAATCAAGTGATCTATTTTGGGATGAAAACTTCCCCAGCTACCAATGTGACAGACCAAAGAAATAATAGATTTAAGTGTCCACACTAAAAACAGCTATAAGATTATGGTTGAAAGCCAATAAGGTCTCAAAAAGATGCTTAATACCATTTCCTCCTCTTTCTGAGCAGAAAGGAAAATCATTTTAATGAATAATAATTTAATTTTTCATATCTGTAATAGCTATTTCCAACCATCTACTATATTTAAGGAGAAGGAAATGGCAACCTACTCCATTACTCTTGCCTGGAAAATCCCATGGACAGAGGAGCCTGGTAGGCTATAGTCCATGGGTGTGCAAAGAGTTGGACACATCTGAGTGACTTCACTTCATTCACTTCATATTTTATCACTGGAGAAGGAAATGGCAACCCACTCCAGTATTCTTGCCTGGAGGATGCCATGGACAGAGGAGCCTGGCGGGCCATGGTCCATGGGGTTGTAGCGAGTCTTGACACGACTGATGTGACTAAGCACGCACTATATTTAAATTCTTCTAAATATCAATAACCTCAGTTATGCAGATGACACCACCCTTATGGCAGAAAGTGAAGAGGAACTAAAAAGCCTCTTGATGAAGGTGAAAGTGGAGAGTGAAAAAGTTGGCTTAAAGCTCAACATTCAGAAAACAAAGATCATGGCATCTGGTCCCATCACTTCATGGGACATAGATGGGGAAACAGTGTCAGACTTTATTTTTGGGGGCTCCAAAATCACTGCAGATGGTGACTGCAGCCATGAAATTAAAAGACGCTTACTCCTTGGAAGGAAAGTTATGACCAACCTAGATAGCATATTCACAAGCAGAGACATTACTTTGCCAACAAAGATCTGTGGTCATGTATGGATGTGAGAGTTGGACTGTGAAGAAAGCTGAGCACTGAAGAATTGATGCTTTTGAATTGTGGTGTTGGAGAAGACTCTTGAGAGTCCCTTGGACTGCAAGGAGATCCAACCAGGCCATTCTGAAGGAGATCAGCCCTGGGATTTCTTTGGAAGGAATGATGCTGCAGCTGAAATTCCAGTACTTTGGCCACCTCATGCTTAGAGTTGACTCATTGGAAAAGACTCTGATGCTGGGAGGGACTGGGGGTAGGAGGAGAAGGGGACGACAGAGGATGAGATGGCTGGATGGCATCACTGACTCGATGGACGTGAGTCTGAGTGAACTCCGGGAGTTAGTGATGGACAGGGAGGCCTGGCATGCTGCGATTCATGGGGTCGCAAAGACTCGGACACGACTGAGAGACTGAACTGAACTGAACCGAACTGAAATGTACCTTCAAATTCCTATTTTCCAAATATGTTAATCATTATGATATTCTTCTCTAAATTTTTCTAAAGGACTCCACTGTATGACTGCAAAGCTGATGACTCTTATCTCCATTTATTATGGACTTCAATGGAGAAATAGGTAAGATATTCTAAAGGCAAAAGAGTGGCAATAATCTGAATGTTAGGAGTAAAGCTGGGAAGAAAGGATGATTATTTGAAGCAAGTATTAAAACAAGGCTTTTGCAGGGAAAAGGAAGTTGAATGAAAGCATTAGGGACAGATTTTCTTTCTTTTAAGTGGATCTACTTAATTTACCCAGGAAGGTAAAAGTAATTCTGCATGGCATCAGGAACAGTTTACATTAGGAGGCAGTGAAAGGCCAGCTGGAAAAGTAAGCAAGAGTTAGATTATGAGATGTGGGATAAAGGCATTAAAAGTTTTGTTTAACCTGAAGATAAGGGGGAGGCAACTGCTGCAACTTAAAGCTGCCCTTTAGGAAAATCATTTTAGTAGCACTGTGAGATACAAACTGAAAAGGAAAAAACTGCTGAAAATGAAATATGGGCTTCTGACTTGGATGAAGAGACTGCTCCTGCTCCAGTTATCTCAATCACTAAAAATTACAAGCAATTCTAATGATTCCACCGTTCAAGTCAAAAATCATACAATCATCCTCGATTCCTTTCTTTCTCTCTTACTTCACATTTAATCTATGAGGAATTCTTCATTATATGTCCAAAATGTAGACTCTCACCAATGTTCTCTGCTATTACCCTGGTCTAAATCACCATCTTTCCTCTGGCGTAGTATTCCAACAGCCTCTGAACATCCTTGCTCCACACACTTACTGCCTATTCACACAACAGCCAGCATGATGCTTATAAATGTCAAACCAAATAAAATCCCTTTCCTACTCAAAACTTTTATGCCTTCGCATATCATCAGACTCTAAGTCAAAGTCCTTATTCGGACCTTAGAAGACTCTATGTATTCTGGCTCCAGCTCTCTCTCTCTCTGACATCACCTTCTACTAACCCTACCAAGTTGTTCTGGTTTCCTTACAATCTCTTGCACAAGCTAAGCAGCCTCCCACATTAAACTACTTAACTTATTCTTCCCCTTGTCTGGAATGCTACTCCTTTAGATAGCCACATATCTCACTCCTTCACTCCAGTCAAGTTTCTACACAATGATCATCTAAGAGAGGCCTTCGTTAACCAACCTACTATTTCCTTGTTTGTTATCAGATAACAAGCTCCAACGTTTCTACACAATGATCATCTAAGAGAGGCCTTCCTTAACCAACCTACTATTTCCTTGTTTGTTATCAGATAACAAGCTCCAAACGTCTTTATTTTGTTCACTAATGCACCATCATCAGGATCAATGGTACCTAGTACCTACGTAGTATGAGATAACATACACTAAATGTTCAAGTGAAAAAAATAAATGAATGCCACTGAACATGAGCAAAGGAATAGGCTAGTAAGGATAGGGAGGTTTGAGGCTTTCAGGTTTAGGCATGTTGATTTTGAACTACACATGGAACATTCATAAAGAGATATCCAACAGATCGTTAAGAATCTAAAATGTGTGAGTTTGAGATACTGAGTTTGGAATCATGAGTCAATCACTTAAAAAGAATCTAGGGAAAAACAGAGCTACCAAATGATCTAGCAATCACACTTCTAGTTAAATATCAAAAATAACTGAAATCAGGGTCTCAAAGAGATATTTTTATACTGACATTTACAGCAACAATAACCAAGAGACAGAAGCAACCCAAATGTCCATCAATGGTAAGAGATTTTTTTTTTAAGTGTTACATACAAACAATAGAATACTATGCAGCTTTAAAAAGAAGGAAATATTGTCACAGACTACAACATGGATAAATCTTAAGACATCATGCTAAGTGAAATAAGCCAGTAAAAAATAACATATGCTATCTGATTCCACTTATATGAGGTACCTAGAGTAGTCAAATTCATAGAAACTGAAAGTACATAGAATGGAAGTTGCCAAGAGCTGGGGGAAGAGAAGAGGGTTATAATTTAATGGGTATAGGTTTTCAGTTTTGCAAGATGAAAAAGTTCTAGAGATCTACTTCTCAATAATGTGTATATATTTAATGCTATCAAACTATATACTTAAAAGTAGTTAAGATAATATATTGTCTTTCATATCTCAATGTTGTTGTTTTTTAAGTATTTGCAAAAGTCCTAGGAGTGAAGTCACCCAAAATGAGAGGTAGTGTGGACAAAGAAAATGTCTCAAAATGGAACCTTTAGAATGCCAACATTTTAAAGTAGTATGTAGGAAAAAATCACAGACAATATTTAACAGAAGTATCAGAGTAGGAGGAGATAACATGCGCATCTGAGCTTCAATACAAACCTCAGTTACAGTTATATAGCTATGCATCACAGTTTATATATATATATATGCATGCATCAACCAAATTGTTAATACTGAAATGTTGGCCTTAGAGAAAATGCAGGTATGATAATTTACTGCCATTAATAGAAAATGGATAAAAGGCAGATGGCATGCAACCACTAATTTTTATATATTCATTTTATATCTTTGTTTCCAAGCAAAGAAAAAAACTACAGTAACAATTCATATTCGGCATTTAGTTCTTTATGACCTGTGATCTACTATAATTTCACCAGATCAATTAAGGGAATTCCTGTGTTCCACAGTCTGACAAGTCTGTTTTCAAACCCTGGCTTTATCATGTACTTATTACCTGTGTGACTTCAGTCATGTTAATTTGACTACTGTAAGATTTAGTTTCCCATCCATAAAGTAGAGATAATAATACCAACTTATTTCATAAGGCTGTTATAAGGATTAAATGAGATAATACAAGAAAATACTCCACAAATGTTAGCCACCATAATTATCCATCCCTACTACGTGGTCTTTGTTTTAATCAGTTTTGTTATGTTATGTGCTATACATCAGTGGTGCATTAATGTCTGCCTCGTGCTGGACTAGAAATTCAGATACATAAAGTCCTGATCCCAGTGATTCTACTTCAGGTGGTTTGAAATAAGACCCAAAAATCTTTCTTCCCACCACAAACTCCTCAAGTGATTCTGATGCACAACTAGATTTGGGAACAACTATAGAGTATTTGTGGGGTTCCCTGGTGGGCCAGACAGTAAAGAATCTGCCTATAATGCAGGAGACCCGGGTTCAATCCCTGGGTCGGGAAGATCCCTTGGAGAAGGTAACGAATATTCAGTCCAGTATTCCTGCCTAGAGAATTCCATAGATAGAGGAGCCTGACGGGCTATAGTCCATGGGGTTGCAAAGAGTCAGACATGAATGAGCAACTAATACTTTCACTTTTTCACTTTTCATAGAGAATTTATAGCATACATTTTTAAAGGCCTAGATAAAATCTGCTAGTCTACCACTACAATACAACAGAAACTATTATTTCCCCCTGAGCCCCTTATTATTTCAGAAATTAATGTCTAAAGGAACAGATTCTTCATAAACTCACTCATATGTTGTTAAATATGCAATATTTAAAAATATTTTAAATATGAGGGCTCTTGAGCCAGAAAGCCTCATATTCCAGCGCCATCATTACTAGTTGCATAATCTTGAGAAAGTCTACTTCTCTCTGGCTCAGTTCTTTCATCAATAAAATGCAGGGGGAAGGGGCCAGCAGTGATAACAGTACTTGTTCACTAGGTTTTTATGAAACTTGCTAACACATATAAAATGCTTAAATGGTGTTTGATACATAGTAAAATACCCAATGAAGGTGAACTGCTTTTATTGTAACTGCTATCATATTGAGAGCTACTCTTGTTTGAAATCATAAACAGATTTTAATCATAAAATTCTGAAGGCAAAGAAAGGACACTATTTAAAAATAGAGAATTTTCCACTCATAACACTTTACCAATTGCAGACAACTTATTTCTGGACATGCTTCCTCTCTCTCTTCACTGTTTACATAAAGATCTACCTTCATCAAAATACTCTAACAGTTACAGAAAAGATGATCAGACCAAAGTAGAAGTGAAAAGTTTAACATCCTTATCTAACTCTAAACTCAAATTTCTTTTTATTAACCTTGCTCTTTATTATTGCAATAGAAAAGAATTACAACTGGGAATCCTATAACAGATTCTAACAGCCAAATATTTGGTTTTAATAAGTTCTGATTTGATTTTTATCAGGGAAAAAATGGAAAGCAAAACAATTTAAGAAATGTAACCATTCTACAATTTGCTTTTAGTCTAACACAAAAAGAAAAAAAAAAAAAAAAAAACGCTCACTGAATATTTCCATACAGATATCACTATCACAATAGCCCAACATGCAGAACCAAGACTGGTGCAAACCAAATTAAAGACAGAGGAATACAAGGCGAGTCCTAAGACTAATAATGGTACCAGAGAGACTCACCCTTGTCAAATATCTATAGATGAAAAAACAAACAGCAAAACAACATAGCTAAGATCAAAACAAATGGAACACCAAGATCTCATTTACTAAAACTGAAATGTAAGAAAGGTGGTTTCTGGTACGGTCACTTCCCTTCCCTGGATTCTTGACTCTTCCTTAGGCAACTGGATGGTACTTAGACTTTAGTCAGCATCACATAAACGGCTACTCCAACTCTCTCTCCTGCCTATTATACAATAATTATTTTCTGCTCTATCCAATGACTGTGGAAAAAGAAAGGGCAAGTTCATTAATCTGCCTTTTCTAGATTCAACTGGCAAGCTAAAACCCAAGAGACAGAAATGTCTTAAGGTTAGCAGTTTGAAAGTTTTATAGAGGTAGACATCCTATAGTAGTCAAGGGAAGACTTTTAGTTGGTTGAGCAAAGACAACAAACCAGATATGCTTTATATTACAAGCAGCAACATAAGGAAAACACTTTCTCTGGTTACTAGCAGTCCTGAATACAGCTACCTCCATTTTGAGACTGATGTTCATCTAAAAAAATCAATTTAATCCAGGAAATAGATTGCAATTACTCTGTACAAAGAATTGTGCTAGATACTACAGTTAACAAACAGGCAAGACAGCCCCAAACTTTTGGAAACCAGGAGGACAAATAACATTCAACATTAAGAAGAATATAGAAAGTTTCACAACCTTAATAAATGGCAACTCCATTCTTCCAGTTGGTCCAGCCAAAAACCTCAGAACTATCCTTGACTCCCTTTTTCTCTCACTATTCCCTCCTTCTCTACTCATTAGCAAATTCTGATTTCTGGAAAAACATTCAGATTCTGATCATATTTTACTGCTACCACATTTCACTGCCACTCTGGTCCTAGTCTCCATCTTCTCTCTCCTCCTGCATTATTATAATAGCTTCCAAACTGATTTCTGGGCCTTGCACTTCCTCACTTTCAATGTATTCTTATTTAATAGTGAAGTTATTTGATCACATAAAAGCGCTACTCAAAACCTTCCACTGAAATGTTCCCTAATATAAAAAGACAACATCCTTAAGATGCATTTTTCCTCCCTCACTCTCCTCATCTCTCTAATTTGTCTGTCTCCTCTTTTCCCAAGCCATACTTGTATCTGCTTGATGTTCCTGGGAAAATGTCAGACCTTATTTCTCACTTCAAGAATGTTTGTGGTCACTATTACCCTAGCCTGAAATACTCCTGCCCCCAGATACATGGATCATTTGCTAACTCCCTTCTTCCAGGTCTTTATTCAACTATCACCTATTTTTTCTTAAAAACAAAAAAACAAAAACTGCAGAGCACCATCCAACATACTTTAGCCTTCTTCCCCGTTTTATTTTCCCTTAGAGTTAACATTTTCTGATACACTATATAATGTTATTTATATCATTTATTTCTGTCTCCTATTAAGAAAATGTAGTTCCATCATGGCATGGTTTTGGATGAAACTGCTATTTCTCTAGCACTGAGAAGAGAATTTTGCATATAGTAAAAGCTCAAAAATATTTCCCAGTGAATTTCTGATTGAGTGTCAAGAGAATAAATCTGATCATATGTGTTTTTGGTCTTAAAGAGGAATGAGAAGAAATGGAGCATCTGTCATGTGCAAGGCGTAATTACACATCATTACCTATCTCATTTAATCCTCACTCTATGAAGTAAGCATGTTAACAGATGAGGAAAATGACATTCTGAAAAATTAAGAGATTCATCCAAAATCACATACAGTGAAAAAGTTGGCTTAAAGCTCAACTTTAAGCTTGAAATATCCGGTCCCATCACTTCATGGCAAATAGATGGGGAAACAGTGTCAGACTTTATTTTTCTGGGCTCCAAAATCACTGCAGATGGTGACTGCAGCCATGAAATTAAAAGACACTTACTCCTTGGAAGGAGAGTTATGACCAACCTAGACAGCATATTAAAAAGCAGAGACATTACTTTGTCAACAAAGGTCCATCTAGTCAAGGCTATGGTTTTTCCAGTGGTCACGTATGGATGTGAGAGTTGGACTGTAAAGAAAGCTGAGTGCCGAAGAACTGATGCTTTTGAACTGTGGTGTTGGAGAAGACTCTTGAGAGTCCCTTGGACTGCAAGGAGATCCAACCAGTCCATCCTAAAGGAGATCAGTCCTAGGTGTTCATTGGAGGGACGGATGTTGAAGCTGAAACTCCCAATACTCTGGCCACCTGATGCGAAGAGCTGACTCATTTGAAAAGTCCCACCTGATGCTGGGAAAGATTGAGGGCAGGAGGAGAAGGGGACGACAGAGGATGAGATGGTTGGATGGCATCACTGACTCAGTGGATATGAGTTTGGGTGAACTCCGGGAGTTGGTGATGGACAGGGAGGCCTGGCGTGCTGCAGTTCATGGGGTCGCAAAGAGTCAGACACGACTGAGCGACTGAACTAAACTAAGCACTCAAACTGGGGCCTTTTTGACTCCAAAAAGCCCAGCTCTTTTAATCATAAAGCAAGTTGGTGTCTATTTCTTGACAACACAGAGGAGGGGGGCTACTTTTGAGTATCAGATCAATACAGTACAAATCTCTATAATTTACTTGCAATACTAACATTTACTATAGTTCCTTAGGTGACTAAGTCTATTTTAGGAACTGGAAAATCAATCCAGTTCTCATCTGTGTCTATATGGAGGAACAAAAGGTGATGGCTGGGTTGGACGGTGAGGTGGAGGGGAGCATGGAACTGACTGCTACCACCAATATGATCATTCCTAGAAATCTCTGAATTCCTTAAGGCTACAGACCACCTTTCCAGAGTAGTGCTACACAACAGAACTTTCTGCAATGATGGAAATATTCTGTATCAGCACTATAGAATATTGTAGCTACTAGTCCCATATGGCTATTGATCATTTGAAGTATGGCCAGTGGGACCAAGGAATTAAATTATAATTTAAATACCTACATGGCGTTAGTAGCTTTTGTATTAAACAGCACTGTTCTAGACTCTCCATTCCACTTCAACCACCTCCTTTGCCTAACTCACTAGCTGACTTGTAATACTTTGGTCAATTTTAGATGATGACACTGAATATAGGGTTAAATCTGTCCCCCAAAACTATCCCAAAGAAAAGAGGAAACTACCCTATAGCTGAGTCTTTACATTATTTTATTTTTTAAGAACAAAAAACTATTTAGAAAAGACACAGAGCCTAAAGCAACTTCAGACAATACTAGTTCTGGACACTGAAAACAAGTTACCAAATGGAATCAGTTAAAAAGGATGGCAAAGAAATTCAACAAATTTCATATTTATTTGGCAGAGTGGGGGAAGGTATTGGCTCAGAATTAAAACTTTACATATCATTATAAATAAGCCTGTTAAAGATTACTTGAAAGGGTTTCATTGTAAAGCTCATGAATAGCAAATAAGTTCTGGCCTGAGATTAAAATTTCCAGAAAAAGTACCATATCCAGATTTTTTAAGTGCTCTAATTTAAACCACTTAAACAAAAATTAAGATCAGGTGCTCTGGAAAAATACGAGACTAATTTCAGTAATGGGGAAGACACTAACGTTTAAACTGTGTGTGAAGTGTTTGAATATCATTGTTTCATTACATGAGTATTTTTTAAAAGCAACATTTCTAAAGTAATATTTTATATTATATGACTTAAAACATGTATATATAAGTTAATAAGCTAACTTAATGACTATTTCGTCTACAAGCTTTAAAAAGTTTATAGGGCTTCCTTGGTGGTTCAGTGGTAAAGACTCCACTTGCCAATGCAGGACACACGTGTTCAATCCCTGGTCCGGGAAGATCCCACATGACACAGAGCAGCTAAGCCCATGCACCACAACTACTGACCCCCACATACTGCAACTACTGAAGCCCACATGCCCTAGAGTCCTTGCTCTGCAAAAGGAGAAGTCACTATAAAAAGAAACCCAAGCACCACAATTGGAGAATAAGCCCCACTGACTGCAACTAGGGAAAAATCCATACAGCAACGAAGGCCCAGCACAGCCAAAAATAAATAAATAAAATTATTGTTTTAAGTTTCTATCTTCAGGCTAACAAAAATATTTTTATCTTGTCACTGAAAAATGAGAATTATCTCATATTCAGACATATACAATAACCCCCCATATTTATTTTAAAAGCTAAGCTCATCCACTCCAGGCAATTTAGAGGCCCAATTCAAGTCTCTGTTTCCTACCCTGAGCATTCTCATGCATTCTCACATTCTTTCAATTTTTATTGCCAAAATGTATTTGAATACGCTTATTTAATGGGGACTCACTTAGCACACAGTAATATATTTTGCCTTATAATGCTAATCTTTTTTCTCCCAGTTAAATGCTCTATATGTTCCAGATATTCAAGCTGGATTTAGAAAAGGCAGAGGAATCAGAGATCAAATTGCCAACATCCATTGAATCATTGAAAAAGCAAGAGAGTTTCAGAAAAACATATACTTCTCCTTTATTGACTACACCAAAGCCTTTGACTGTGTTCAGTTCAGTTCAGTCAGGTACACAACAAATTGTGGAAAATTCTTCAAGAAATGGGAATACCAGACCACCTCTCCTGCCTCCTGAGAAATCTATATGTAGGTCAGGAAGTATCAGTTAGAACTGGACATGGAACAACAGACTGGTTCCAAATTGGGAAAGCAGTACGTCAAGGCTGTGCTGGATGAAGCACAAGCTGGAATTAAGATTGCTGGAAGAAATATCAATAACCTCAGACATGCAGATGACACCACCCTTATGGCAGAAAGCGAAGAAGAACTAAAGAGCCTCTTGATGAAAGTGAAAGAGGAGAGTGAAAAAGCTGGCGTAAATTTCAACATTCAAAAACTAAGATCATGGCATCCAGTCCCGTCACTTCATGACAAATAAATGGGAAAACAATGGAAACAGTGACAGACTTTACTTTTTTCAGCTCCAAAATCACTGCAGATGGTGACCGCAGCCATGAAATTAAAAGATGCTTACTCCTTGGAAGAAAAGTTATGACCAACCTAGACAGCATATTAAAAAGCAGAGCCATTACTTTGCCAATAAAGATCCGTTCAGTCAAAGCTACGGTTTTTCCAGTAGTCATGTATGGATGTGACAGTTGGACTGTGAAGAAAGTTGAACACTGAAGAACTGATGCTTTTGAACTGTGATGTTGAAGAAGATTCTTGAGAGTCCCTTAACCAGTCCATCCTAAAGGAAATCAGTCCTGAATATTCATTGGAAGGACTAATGCTGAAGCTGAAACTCCAATACTTCGGCCACCTGATGGGAAGAACTGACTCATTTGAAAAGACCCTGGTGCTAGGAAAGATTGAAGGCAGAAGGAGAAGGAGATGATAGAAGATGAGATGGTGGAATGGCATCATCAACTCAACAGACATGAGTTTGAGTAAGCTACGGGAGTCGGTGATGGACAGGGAAGCCTGGCGTGCTGCAGTCCATGAGGTTGCAAAGAGTCGGACATGACTGAGCAACTGAACTGAACTGACTGATACGTAAACTGAACTGACTGATATGTTCTATGTCCTCAATTAGAGTCTAAGCTCCCACATGCAAGAACAATGTATTACTTCTTTGCATTCATCATAGCACTTACAGCTGATTGATTTTCTAGAAGACAAAAGGATACTGTGTATCAGGTACTCCAAATATACTAAATAATGACAAAATAAAATTGCCTGCAATCTATTACACAATAGATCTGCAAGACAATTACCTCAAGTTCAGTAAACTTGAGTAATTTGCACAAGGTAAGTGCTACTAAAATTTAGGGTCTTTCCAATCCCAGTTACCAAATGTTAATCCTTTACTGATTGATCACCATCTTATTTGTACACTTTAAATATTAGCACTCAGAAATCAAAATGCTAAAGGAGCACAAACCATTGAATTGGTTATATTTTTTCCTTTTTCAGTCCTATAAACTAATAATGAGTAAGCTCCCTTTGTAACTATATGAAACTGAAAGTAATATGCAACTTAATGCTCTACTTTCTTTCACCTAAATGAAAAACTTCTCCCCACCACCACCCTCTCCCCTCAACCCCTTCTACTGGCACTACAGGAAGGGAGAAAAGGCAAGAGAAATAAGATGGAGGAGAGACAATAAGGGTTAATGAAGCAGAAAATTTACATGTGTCCATGGAACATAATTTCATGGTAAAAGCATCCACTGGAGAAATGTCTCCGCTAGCAACAGTGAGACAACAGCCTAGATATTTTCACTCAGGAAAGAATCAATATTAACAAAAGATAAGGGATCATAAATAATTAACACCTAAAGGTAAGTTGTATGAATCACTTATCGTGCCAAACGAATGAAGGGAAAAGGCTCCAGGCTGATGAGAATCAAAAGTTCACTAAATCCAAATCACTTCTTCCTTGCTTATTATCAGTAAGTGATGGGTATAAAAGAAATATACAGAGAATGTAGCATAATAATTATGAATCCCAATCCCAGATACAGAGATCTAAATTCAGATAACAGGTCTGTTGCTGACTATCTGTGTCATCTTCAGTTCAGTTCAGTTCAGTCACTCAGTCGTGTCTGACTCTTTGCGACCCCATGAATTGCAGCACGCCAGGCCTCTCTGTCCACCACCAACTCCCAGAGTTCACTCAGACTCACGTCCATTGAGTCGGTGATGCCATCCAGCCATCTCATCCTCTGTCATCCCCTTCTCCTCCTGCCCCCAATCCCTCCCAGCATCAGAGTCCTTTCCAATGAGTCAGCTCTTCGCATGAGGTGGCCAAAGTACTGGAGCTTCAGCTTTAGCATCATTCCCTCCAAAGAACACCCAGGGCTGATCTCCTGAATGGACTGGTTGGATCTCCTTGCAGTCCACCAACACCACAGTTCAAAAGCATCAATTCTTTGACGCTCAGCCTTCTTCACAGTCCAACTCTCACATCCATACATGACCACTGGAAAAACCATAGCCTTGACTAGGCAAGTCATTTGCCCTCCAAATATAAAAAATTAAAGACAATAATAATAATAGTTATTTCCTAGGGCTGTTGTGAAAATTAAACTGAAAGAAAAATACAAACTACTTAGGAAGGACCTGATGTATGGAAAGTACTCAATATGCTTATTTTTTATTTGAAGTAGGAGAGGGTGAGCTTTTCCACCTGGTTTTATAGCTCTGGGCATGGTTATTTCAGGTAATAAGAGTGTTGAATTGGAAACCAAGAGATGGGTTCATTCATATTGTGGCTTTCTCAATAACTTGATGTTTGATCTTGATCAATTTCTTTCTCTCTATGAGTCTTTATGTTTCCAAATCTGTAAAACCAAAGGGGTTGGCCTAAATGATCTTGTATTATTCAGAGTTCTCCAGAGAAAGAGAATTAATAGGATGGGGAGAGAGAGAGAGAAAGAGAGAAATTAATTTTAAGGAACTTGCTCATGCAGTTATGGAGGCTGGCAAGTCCAAAATCTACAAGGTGGGTCAGCAGGCTGTATACCTAGGAAAAAGTCAGTGCTGCTGTCATCTACGACGGAACTCCCCCTTGCTCAGGAGATGTCAATCTTTTTTCTGTCCAGGCCTTCAACTGATTGGATGAGGCCTATCAATGTTATAAAGGGCAATCTGCTTTACTAAGTTCACCAATATAAATATAAATCTCAACCAAAAGCATTCTCACAGAACATCTAGCATGCCAGATCAAATATCCAGGCACTATGGTCCAGCCAAGTTGACACATAAAATTAACCATCACAGATTTGTAGGGTCCTTTCCAGACCTAAGATTCCATAACCTCTGACTTCTGCATCTGTGAAAATACTTACTTTATAAAGTCTACTGATGTATCTTTATGGAATTCTGAAATTAATAATAATAACTACACATACATATATATACATACATATGCATGCATACATATTGGAGGAGGGCATGGAAACCCACTTCAGCATTCTCACCTGGAGAATCTCAAGGACAGAGGAGCCTGGCAGGCTACAGTCCATAGGGTGCAAAGAGTTGGACACTACTGAAGCAATTTAGCATGCATGCATGCACATACATACATACATAATTTGTTAAAGTGGTTTTAACTTTAACAGGATAACAGGACAAGAATTGAAACTAGAATAGATGTAAAGTCTCCAATGACTCTGTGCATTTTTAAAACTAGCCACAGAGTCTTGGACAACAATCCCATCAGGAAGTGGGCTCTTAAATCTATATAGGTTTGTGTGACTGCTTTGACCATCGAAGTACAGCAGTAGTATACTATGTGATTTCTGAAGCTAGGTAATAAAGGGCTATAGATGGTAACTTTCCACATGGTTTCCTTAAGTTCACTCTTGAGAAACTCCTTTTCAGAACTTAACCCCAAGCTGTGAGAAAAGCACAAACCACATGGAGAGGTCATGTAGAGATGATTCAGTTTACTGTCCTAGCTGAGCTCAGTCTTGTAGTCATCCCAGCACAGGTTCCAGACACATGAGTGATGAAACCATCTCGGAAGCAGATCCTCTAGCTTCAGATATTCCAGCGCCCAACAAGGAGTCACTCTAAGCCATCCCAGCTAAAGCTCTGGACATCGTGGAGCAGACATGCCATTCCTACCATAATCTTTTAAAATTTCTGATCATGGGATCTGTGAACATAATAAGGTATCTATTTTATGCCACTGAAGTTTTGGATTAGTTTATTATACAGCAATAGTAATGGGAACACTTTTTCATATCTACCACTCAATATCAAATCAGATTCAATATGACAAACACATTGCTAGGCACTTTACATATGTAATTTTGTTTAATCCTTATAACCTTGTGAAATAATTATGATTACCTGAGGATTAAAGCAGTTAATTTAACCAAACAGCCATACTCTTACTACTGTAAGAATGGAGTATTAGAATGGAGCTGTAAGTCAGGTCTTTAGGCATTATGTCTACCATTATAGTGCCGCCATTTTCTTAAGTATGATGTTGAGAGAGAAAGTAGAGCTAAGGTATTGAGATAGATATATGAAAAAGTCAAACAGAACCTCAAAAAGTAGGAATGTGGACTTAAGGCAACTGTAGACTGAATGACACAGTGAACCAACACCTTTCAACTCCAACAAATTCTCTTTAGTGTTCTACCCAGATATTGAAAGCAGCTCATAAAAATTACAGACTTGGTTGGAGGTGCAACAGGGCTCTGCAACAAGTTCCCCAGGTGAATTTTAGCTCACTGAAGTTTAAGAATCACTGATTCCCAAACTAATTAGACCAATGTCAAGGAACAGTGATAGTCCCTTGGTTTCAAATTTCATCAGGGAAATCTATATTTTCCTTGAAATAATTTAATGGCTTACCTAAGAAGTCCCCAAAACAATACCATATATTAGAGGTGAAGGAGTAAAAGTGATGCTCATTTGAATTTCACAAATTAATCATACAGTGTATTTTTGTAAGGTTGAAACTATTACACTGGGTTGGGGTTGCATTGGAATGATTTTAAAAAATATTAAATCCTAATGATTAAAACTCTGATCATCAATAGATAGAAGTAAATAGAGACTGAGCAAAGGCAAATGTTGTCTTTTCCCAACTAAATAAATAATACCATCATTTTATATATATAAAATATAGTGAAACTATTCAACATCTGAAAACATCCTGGCCACACAGAATCAGTTCAGTTCAGCCACTCAGTCATGTCCAACTCTTTGCGACCCCAAAACTGCAGCAAGCCAGGCCTCCCTGTCCATCAACAACTCCCGGAGTTTACCCAAACTCATGCCCATTGAGTAGGTGATGCCATCTAACCATCTCATCCTCTGTTGCCCCTTCTCCTCCTGCCTTCAATCTTTCCCAATATCACGCACTTTTCAAATGAGTCAGCTCTTCGCATCAGGTGGCCAAAATATTGGAGTTTCAGCTTCAACATCAGTCCCTCCAATGAACATGCAGGACTGATCTCCTTTAGGATGGACTGGTTGGATCTCCTTGCAGTCCAAGGGACTCTCAAGAGTCTTTTCCAACACCACAGTTCAAAAGCATCCGTTCTTCGGCGCTCAGCTTTCTTCACAGTCCAGCTCTCACATCCATACATGACCACAGGTACAACCACAGCCTTGACAAGATGGACCTATGTTGACAAAATAATGTCACTGTTTTTAAATATGCTGCCTGCTGCTGCTACTGCTAAGTCGCTTCAGTCGTGTCCAACTCTGTGCAACCCCATAGACAGCAGCCCACCAGGCCCCGCCGTCCCTGGGATTCTCCAGGCAAGAACACTGGAGTGGGTTGCCATTTCCTCCTCCAATGCATGAAAGTGAAAAGTGAAAGTGAAGTTGCTCAGTCGTGTCCGACTCTTAGCGACCACATGGACTGCAGCCTATCAGGCTCCTCCGTCCATGGGATTTTCCAGGCAAGAGTACTAGAGTGGGGTGCCATTGCCTTCTCCGAATATGCTGCCTAGGTTGGTCATAACTTTCCTTCCAAGGAGTAAGCGTCTTTTAATTTCATGGCTGCAATCACCATCTGCTGTGATTTTGGAGCCCAGAAAAATAAAGTCTGACACTGTTTCCACTGTTTCCCCATCTATTTCCCATGAAGTGATGGGACCAGATGCCATGACGTTAGTTTTCTGAATGTTGAGCTTTAAGCCAACTATTTCACTCTCCTTTTTCACTTTCATCAAGAGGCACTTTAGTTCTTCTTCACTTTCTACCATAAGGGTGGTGTCCTCTGCATATCTGAGGTGATTGATATTTCTCCCAGAAATCTTGATTCCAGCTTGTGCTTCATCCAGCCTAGCGTTTCTCACAATGTACTCTGCATAGAAGTTAAAGAAGCAGGGTAACAATATACAGCCTTGACGGATGACTTTTCCTATTTGGAACCAGTCTGTTGTTCCATGTCCAGTTCTAACTGTTGCTTCCTGACCTGCATACAGGTTTCTCAAGGGGCAGGTCAGGTGGTCTGGTATTCTCTTCTCTTTCAGAATCTTCTACAGTTTATTGTGATCCACACAGTCCAAGGCTTTGGCATAGTCAATAAAGCAGAAATAGATATTTTTCTGGAACTCTCTTGCTTTTTCAATGATCCAGTGAATGTTGGCAATTTGATCTCTAGTTCCTTGGCCTCTTCTAAAAGCAGCTTGAACATCTGGAAGTTCACGGTTCACGTATTGCTGAAGCCTGCCTTGAGAATTTTGAGCATTACTTTACTAGCGTGTGAGATGAGTGCAATTGTGTGGTAATTGGAGCATTCTTTGGCATTGCCTTTCTTTGGGATTGGAATGAAAACTGACCTTTTCCAGTCCTGTGGCCACTGCTGAGTTTTCCAAATTTGCTGACATATTGAGTGCAGCGCTTTCACAGCATCATCTTTTAGGATTTGAAATAGCTCAACTGGAATTCCATCACCTCCACTAGCTTTGTTTGTAGTGATACTTCCTAAGGCCCACTTGACTTCACATTCCAGGATGTCTGGCTCTAGGTAAGTGATCACACCATTGTGATTATCTGGGTTGTGAAGATCTTTTTTGTATAGTTCTTCTGTGTATTCTTGCCACCTCTTCTTAATATCTTCTGCTTCTGTTAGGTCAATACCATTTCTGTCCTTTATTGAGCCCATCATTGCATGAAATGTTCCCTTGGTATCTCTAATTTTCCTGAAGAGATCTCTAGTCTTTCCCATTCTATTGTTTTCCTCTATTTCTTTGCATTGATTGCTGAGGAAGGCTTTCTTACCTCTCCTTGCTACTCTTTGGAACTCTGCATTCAAATGGGTGTATCTTTCCTTTTCTCCTTTGCTTTTCGCTTCCTGTCTTTTCACAGCTATTTGTAAGGCCTCCTCAGACAGCCATTTTTTTTTTTTTGCATTTTTCTTGGGGATGGTCTTGATCCATGTTTCCTGTACAATATCATGAACCTCTGTCCATAGTTCATCAGGCACTCTATCAGATCTAGTCCCTTAAATCTATTTCTCACTTCCACTGTATAATCATAAGGGATTTGATTTAGGTTATACCTGAATGGTCTAGCAGTCTTCCCCACTTTCTTCAATTTAAGTCTGAATTTGGCAATAAGGAATTCATGATCTGAGCCACAGTCCGCTCCTGGTCTTGTTTTTGCTGAACGTATGGAGCTTCTCCATCTTTGGCTGCAAAGAATATAATCAATCTGATTTCAGTGTTGACCATCTGGTGATGTCCGTGTGTAGTCTTCTCTTGTGTTGCTGGAAGAGGGTGTTTGCTATGGCCATACAGAATAAATAGCTGCAATTAATAATGCTGAATTCATTTAATTGAGCTGTGATAACAGAGGTATTTTTCAATCAATAAGAATGTAGAGTACAATTCTTTTTTTTAAGTTTTCTTTAAATTTATTTAGTTATTTATTTTTGGCTACACTGGCTCTTTGTTGCTACATGGGTTTTCCCTAGTTGCAGCGAGTGAGGGGCTATTCTCTAGTTGCAGTACACAGGCTCTAGGGTGCTAGGGCTTCAAAAGTTGCAGTTCATGGGCTTGCGAGTACAGGTTCAAAAGTTCTGGTGCATGGGCTTAGTTGCCCTATGGCATGTGGAATCTTCCTGGACCAGGGATCAAACCCACATTCCCTGCATTGGCAGGCGGATTCTTAACCACTGGACCACTGAGAAAGTCCTAGAGTACATTTCTTTACAGGAATGTGGAAATGCTATAAATGATTTCATAAAACACTCAAATACACTTGCTCAGGCCTTAAATTTTTCTGTAAGCCTCTTGAACTATAATCCATACAAAACACCATGACGTTTTTGCTTCATCTATCCTTTTAACAATACAAAAAGATGGCAAAACCTTATCTGCCAACTGGTACACAGATGTTAGTCACAACAGCAATGTAGCAAACCTGAACATTTAACCACAGTCGTAAAACACAAACAACATAAACTGCAAAATGGCCAAATTATATTCCTTGAGCATGCTGAAAAAAGTAGCTATCATCTCCCCTATTTTTGGCACACATGGAAAAATTTTAAATTCAGTTAGCTTTTTCTCTAGTTCCTTTTCAATCACACTAACAATTTTACAACTTAAGTCTCATATCAAAGCACTGAGATAACAAAAATTACAACCAAGAATTCTATAACACTTGGTTGACATTTGATCTCAAATCATGTCTAAAGGACCTCCAGCCACTTTTTCTACTTTCCCAGATGGTGCCATCTTATCACCAGGCATGATAAGAGATACAAAGCAAATTAATAAGATAACCAGCAAGCACAGGGAACTCTACTCAATATTCTGCAATAACCTAAATAGGAAAAAATATTTTGAAAAAGATAGATACTTGCATATATATAACTGAATCACTGCTATACACCTCAAACTAACACAACACTGTAATCAATTATACTCCAATATAAAATAAAATTTTTTAATGTTAATGGTAGAATATAGGTGACAAGGTGATAGATGTTAACTGTAAAATCCTTTAAATTTCTCTATACATTCAAATATTTTCATAAAAAATATTGAACTTTTTTTTTTTAAGAAACCAAATTGAAGTTCAGCAAAAGACCCTTCCTCCCTATCTATTACTGTGGACAAAAATCCCTTAGAAGAAATGGAGTAGCTCTTATGGTCAACAAAAGAGTCCAAAATGCAATGAAAAGTGAAAGTGAAGTCACGCAGTCATGACAGAATGATCTGTTCATTTCCAAGGCAAACCATTCAATATCACAGTAATCCAAGTCTATGCCCCAACCAGTAATGTCAAAGAAGCTGAAGCTGAACAGTTTTATGATGACCTACAGACCATCTAGAATTAACACCAAAAAAAAAAAATGTCCTTTTCATCATAGGGGACTAGAATGCAAAAGTAGGAAGTCAAGAGATACCTGAAGTAACAGGTAAGAATGGCCTTTGAGTACAAAATTGAAGCAGGGCAAAGGCTAACAGAGTTTTGCCAAGAGAATACACTGGTCACAGTGAACACTCTTTTCCAACAACACAAGAGACAGATTTACACAAGGACATCACCAGGTGGTCAATAAGGAAATCAAATTGATTATATTCTTTGCAACCATGGAGAAGCTCTATACAGTCAGCAAAAACAAGACTGGGAGCTGACTGTGGCTCAGATCATCAGCTCCTTATCGCAAAATTCTGGCTAAAATTGAAGAAAGTAGGGAAAACTACTAGACCATTCAGGTATGACCTACATCAAACCCCTTATGACTATACAGTGAGGGTGACAAATAGGTTCAAGGGATTAGATCTGGTAGACAGAGTGACTTAAAAACTACGGGCGGAGGTTTATAACATTGTATAGGAGGCGGTGACCAAAATCATCACAAGGAAAAAGAAATGCAGCAAGGCACACCGGTTGTCTGAGGAGGCCTTACAAATAGCTGAGAAAAGAAGAGAAGTGACAGGCAAAGGAAAAAGGGAAAGATCTACCCAACTGAAGTAGAGTTCTAAAGAATGGCAAGGAGACATAAGAAAGCCTTCTTAAATGAACAAGGCAAAGAAACAGATAACAATAGAACGGGAAAGACTAGAGATCTCTTGAATAAAACTGGAGACATCAAAGGAACATTTCATGCAAAGATGGGCACAATAAAGGACAGAAATGGCAAGGATCTAGCAGTAGCAGAAGCAGAAGAGATGCCAAGAATATACAGAAGAACTATACAACAAAGGTCTTAATGACCCAGATAACCACAATGGTGTGGTACTGGAAAACCTGTTTTCATTCCAATCCCAAAGAAAGGCAGTGTCAAAGAATGTTCAAACTACTGCACAACTGCGCTCATTTCACACACTAGCAAGGTAATGCTCAAAATACTTCAAGCTAGGCTTCAACAGTACATGAAATGAGAACGTCCAGATGTACAAGCTGGATTTACAAAAGGCAGAGGAACCACAGATCAAATTGCCAACATCCAACGGATCATAGAAAAAGCAAGAGAATTTCCAAAAAACATCTGCTTCAGTGACTATGCTAAAGCCTTTGACTGTGTGGATCACAATAAACTGTGGAAAATTCATAAGGAGATTGGAATACCAGACCACCCTACCTGCCTCCTGAGAAACCTGTATGCAGGTCAAAAAACAAGTTAGAACCAGACATGGAACAATGGACTGGTTCCAAAATGGGAAAGGAGTAGTCAAGGCTGTGTATCGTCACCCTGCTTATTTAACTTTTTTGCAGAGTACATCATGCGATATGCTGGGCTTGATGACTCACAAGTGGAATCAAGATTGCCAGGAGAAATAACAACCTCATAAGTGCAGATGCTACAACTCTAATGGCAGAAAGTGAAGAGCAACTAAAGAACCTCTTAATAAGGGTGAAAGAGGAGAATGAAAAAGCTGGCTTAAATCTCAGCATTCAAAAAACTAAGATCCTGGCATCCAGTCCCATCACTTCATGGCAAATAAAAGGAGAAAAAGTGGAAACAGAGACAGATTTTATTTTCTTAGTCTCCAAAATCACTGCAGACAATGACTGCAGCCAGGAAATTAAAAGATTTAAAGGAAGAAAACCTATGAAAAACCTAGACAGCTTATTAAAAAATAGAGACATCACTTTGCCATATAGGTCCATATAGTCAGTCCATGCTATCATTTTTCCAGTAGTCATGGACAGATGTGACAGCTGCACCATAAAGAAGGCTGAGCGCTGAAAAATTGATGCTTTCAAACTGTGATGCTGGAAAAGACTCTTGAGAGTCCCGTGGACAGCAAGATCAAACCAGTCAATCCTAAAGGAAATCAACCCTGAACATTCACTGGAAGGACTTGATGCTGAACCTGAAGCTCCAATACACTGGCCACCTGATGCGAAGAGCCAACTACTTGGAAAAGACCCTGATGCCGGGAAAGGCTGAAGGCAAAAGTAGAAGGGTGTGACAGAGGATGAGACAGATAGCATCACCGATTCAATGGATATGAATTTGAGCAAACTGTGGGAGATAATAAAGGATAGGGAAGCCTGGTGTGCTGCAGTCCATGGGGTCACAAAGAGTTGGACATGACTTAGTTACTGAACAACAACAACAAAATTATGCCTCAATTTAAAAAAATTTTTTAAGTTATAAAAGAAGCCAGAGAAAAAGTGCAATTTAAAATCAAAGGAATACCATGAGACTGGTCCACTAAAAACAAAACAGAAAGGCCAAAATATAATGGAAGAATGATATCTTCAATCAATGTGTTAAAGGAAAATAACAACTAACTTAGATTCTATACCCAGGGAAAATAATTTTCAAGAATAAAGGAACAAGGGGAAAACGATGCTTCAGACGAACTAAACCTGGAACCTAATCATCAAAAGGATATCATCACTTTATTGTTGTCACTCATACTTGACAAAAGGATACTAAACAAGTTTATGAACATACAGAGGTAGAAATCACCAGGAGCCATCTTAGAGTCAGTCTGCCACCAAAAATATCAATAAACCACAAAGGACTGAAGTCATACAAAGTGCACTATCCCATAATGTTATAATTATAGCAGAAAACAATAACAAAGATTAATTTCTTAAAAAACATATATTTGAGATTTTATACACATATGTCCAAATATATCCATTTGAATTCTAAATATATCCATGTTAATTCTAAATAAATCCATCTGAATTTGTTTTTACGTTCTCATTGCGCTGCTTAAACACTCCACTGTGTCATATAATAACACTTTTTAAAAATTCTTGCCTGATCATTGAAATATGTGGATAACCTATGGATCTGTTTCTGTTGTGTTTCTCTTGGTCTTCAGTACAAACTTTACTTTTGGGGAAAGAAGAATGGTACAGAACCTTTCATTTAAGGGGACAGTACTAGCATTTCCTAAAATTGACAGACATCATCAAGACACATATCAAAGAAATCCTATGAACTCCAAGCAAAATAAATAATAAAAAAAGCCACACATAGGTACATATTAGTTAAACTGCTAAAAAACAAAGACTATCTTAAAAGCAGCCAAAAAGAAAAGTTTTCCTTTCAGGAACAGAACTAAATCTATAGTTGTTTTCTTCTGGAAAGCAAAAGGAAAATTTTTTCAAATTAATGAAAAAGTAGATAAGCTTTCCAATCCGGAATTCTATATTCAGTAAAAAATACTCTTCAATAATGAAGGAAAAAATGAGATTATAAATACATTTCTGAAAATATTTTATTTTTTATTAATAGACCCACAATAAAGCAAAAACTAAAAGATGTTCTTCAAGCAGAAGAAAATGGTACCAGATGGAAGGAAGGAAATGCAGAAAGAAATTAAAAGCAACAGAAGGAGTAATTAGAAGGTAATTCTAAAGACATATTATACTGTAAAACAATAATAATAACCTCTTATAAACTACAAATGCATAAAGAATTAAATAACCCAATGGGCTTCCCAGATGGCACTAGTGGTAAAGAATCCGCCTGCCAACGCAGAAGACACAAGTGACTCGGGTTCAATCCCTGGGATGGGAAGATCCCCTGGAGTAGGAAATGGCACCTCACTCCAGTATCCTTGCCTGGAAAATTCCATGGGCAGAGGAGCCTGGCAGGCTACAGTCTGTGTGGCTGCAAAGAGTCAGACATGACTAAGCAACTGAGCACACACACATACAACAAAATACCTAAAACATAAGAAGCAAAAAATGGATGTTGTGTTGCTCTACTGTCACTGCTTTGTTTGGAAAGAGGTTAAACTCTTCATTTATATTATGTTTTAAAAAATCAGGAGTACAATGTTTAACCTCTATCATAATCAGGTTAAAAAGAATAAAATATCTAATAAATAAGAATTTAATATCCTTGCAGGATATTGGTCAATATATAAAATTAATATCTGTCCTATATACCATCAATGAATAATCCAAATTTTAAATTAAAAACATAATATAATTTACACTAGCACACTCAAAATGAAATATTTAGCTCTAAATCTAACAAAATTCCAGGCATAGATTACTTCATGGATAAATTCTACCAAATGTTCACAGAAGAAAACACCAATA
This sequence comes from Bubalus kerabau, assembly GCF_029407905.1. Lineage (NCBI taxonomy): Eukaryota > Metazoa > Chordata > Mammalia > Artiodactyla > Bovidae > Bubalus > Bubalus kerabau. The sequence continues at coordinate 95,976,207 of NC_073629.1, read as the reverse complement.
TTACACAAAGTCTTCCAGAAGAAAAGAGAGAGGCAACATTTCTGAACTTACTTGTGCTGCCAGATAAAATACAGTACACCAAATTAAATTTAAATTTCAGATAAAAAATAAATATTTTCAGTGTAATTATTCATGGGATTTTTATTTGCTATATATGGCAGGCCTTTACAGTCAGATAACCTTGATATCAAAACACATTAACAGTACAAGAAAAAAAATATTTTACTTTACTAAGTACTTTCTTAAGCACAGATGTAAAATTCCTAAAACATTAGCAAAGTATATCCAGAAGTAAATGGAAAAGAATAACACAGTCAAATATTAATTAATTAATGCACAACATTAATAGAAGAAGAAAATGTCTCTGGCCATTTCAACCTATATAGAAGTATTAGTCAAACTCAATACCAATTATAATCACTAAAAGATAATTTCTTTACAAGAGAAAAAAGAAATTTCATTAGCCTGATAAAAAGTAGCTATAGAAAACCTATATATAACTAACATCGCTTTTAAACACTCACTGAAATCTCTACCTGTAAGAATGGGAATGATTCAAGGATACTCAGTAGATCATTCCTTTCAACAGTATAAAAAAAGATCTTAACCAGGACAATATGCAAAAAGCAAAATGCAAAGTATTAAACAACAATGAATAAAAATTTTAAAACAGCATTTACATCACAATCACAAAGGTTTAAGTACCTGGAGACTATCTAATGAAAAATATAAAAGACAACAACAGAAAAAAAAACCCAGAATAGTAAGAGACATTGAAAACAAGTTCAATAAATAGAGTGATATTCTACGTTCATGGATTTGAAGATTTCATGCTGTAAAGATGTTAATTCTCTCCAGATTAGTCTCTAAATTCAATATAAACTCAACTATAATCCTGGCATAATTCTTTGTTAAAACTGATAACCTGACTGTAAATATATACGAATATGCAATGATTCAAGGACAGCCAAGACAACCTTGGAAAGAACAAATTTCAAGGACCTATTCCGCCAGATTATCAAGATTTTTTAAAAATAAAATACAGTAGTAATGAAGCAAGAGTAGATAAATAGAGTAATGTAACAAAATAGAGTTCAGAAAACAGGTCTACACATCATAGGTGTAGTCAATTTTTGACAAAAAGGCACTGCTAAGAAGTAGGGAAAGAATAGTATTTTTAATAAATGATAGTCAAACATATATTTGCAAGAAAAAATAAAACAAAAAACTTGAGCCTATCTTGTACCACACACACAAAAATCAACTCCAGATGAATTATAACTCTAAATGTAAAAAGCAAAAATGATAAAACTTCTAAAAGAAAACATCTGTAAGAACATTTTCATTAATTTAGGTTAGGCAGAGATTTCTTAAAAAAAAAAAAACCAGGACCCAGAAATCAAATTCAGTAAAAGAAAAGATTAATAAGCAGAGCTACATTAAAATTAGTCATTCCTACTCATTAAGTGTCCCACAAGAAGAGCAATAAGGCAAGCCACAGAATGGAAGAAGATATTTACAATACATACAATAAAGAGCTTCTAAACCAAAAACATGCACAACTCTTAAAAAACCAAGCGGAAAAATTCACAATCCAATAAAAAAAATAAATAGGTTTGAACAGGTACTCAGAAAAGAACATAGCCAAATGGCCATCAGTAATCGGGAAAGTATAAATTAAAACCACAGTGAAATGCCCTTATATGCCTAAGACAAAAGATAAAAATTAAAAGACTGGTAACACCAAGTACTGGCAAGTATGTAGGACAACTAGAACTTTCATACTCTGCCAACTGTTAATAAAATTGGTGCAAACACTTCAGAGGTAATGTGACACAATCATTATGTACACGGGAGTGGGATATGAAGGTGCATTCCTGCAAGGAGCTTTATTCCAACATGAAGGTAAAAAATGGAACAAAGCCAGTCAAAAGGGTGGGGCAAAATATACAAAAAAGGTCTTATCCTTACACACTTTTTCAACAGTCTCACAACTTGGTTTTCAGTGTTAGCTACTATGGAATACTAACATTGTATGCCGTAAACTATAAATTGATTCACCCTCAGCTAAACAGCCTCTCATTAGAGCCTAACCTCAACACTGCTGACACCCATCTGTTGCCTTCCTCAACACATTCCCAAAGTGGAAAACAGGCATGTGTGCCAGGTTAGGTAGGAAACTGAGACTGCTGCTCCGAATTAAAAGCAGTCAACGGCAACAATCCTTCCCAAAAGTCCATTCCTCTTTCAGAGCATTTTGTACTACTGAGTGGAAACATCAGGAAACCAAGAAACTACCCACACACCATTCTCTTTTTTCCTATTCCACTTGTTTCTTCTAAATCTGGGCAGCTTTACTGCATCCTGTAACTGAGCTGCCAATTATTGACAAACCAAGGGCCAGCATTTCAGTTGTTTAAACCTCAGGAGCCAAACTGCTTTTGAAAGTGAGTTAAATAAGAAAAAAAAAAGTATTATAAATAAAAAGCATTATTAGTAGCATGAAAGAAACTGTGAGGTTACAAAAGTAACAACAGGTTGGTCATTAGAATCTGCCCTGCACACAGCACCCAAACCTTGGTGACACAGAGAGACTATTTTTTTTAAGGTTTCTTTAAATTTTTTCTTATAAATTTGATCATTAAATCAACAGAGAATCAGTACTTCAGCAGCCATTTTATTTATAAAACATTTCCAAGTTTTACCAACATACATTTTATAATCTGAATAGAAATTGTTACTAGTTTATCAGAAGCTATTCTATACTGCGACTTCCTCCAGGGCTCAAAGTCTTGTTTACCAATTCCAATGGCTTCTTATATCACTTTAAAATATGAAATAAATACAACTAAAACTTTACTGAAGAAAATAAAAAGAAAATTTGAAGACATGGAAAGCTGCCCCTGAATGGAAATACTATTGCAGTGATGCCAATTCTTCCCAAGCTACCTTACAAGAATAAAGAAAACCCAATAGTAATAACAGTTTTCTTTTTGTAACTTAAAATAATTCTAAATCCAATCTAAAGGAAAAAAATCTGCTGAAAACAAGCAAAACATTTTTATAAGAGGAGTATAAGGAAAATATATTTGTCCATCAGATGTAAGTACACACTATAAAGCTACCTTAAGGAAACCAACTTGAAACTACTTCAAGAATAGATTTTAAAAATTTAAGGGACCACCATATGTTCCAACCATCCCACTCCTGACATATACCAGGAAAACACCATCCAGTAAATCCCACACATACAAATTTCCAAGGATGCAAACGTGTTTGCATGTCCAATCATGTAAGTTAGTCCATGTGTCGAGCGTACACTGTCACATGCACGCATCCTCTACAAGTGGTTGTGCTTTTGCGTACTGTACAGTACTGGATAAAGTTCAGTAGTACAGAACCTTTATTTGAAGCCCAGGATGTCCAGAAGCAAATATAAAAGAAGCAGTGATACAGCTGGTACTGCTAAGAAGCACTAAGAAATGACAATGGAAACAGAAGTGAAAATAATTGAGAGAATGGAGCAAGGCAAAAGGATGGTAGATGTCACTTGTTCTTGTACAATGAATCATTCAACCATAGGAACGATTCTAAAGAACAAAGACAAGATCATGGAACACACGAAGTCTGTTGTCTAAAAAACAAGGACAAGGTTGTGGAACATGTGAAGTCTGCCATTTTGATGATGTTGACAATAACATCAAAGATGCATGGAAAAGTGATGGAAGAGATTACGAAATTGCTTAGTGTGTGGATGTAGGGTCAGCATCAGTGTCAGGCCCCACACGGGTTAACACTGATTCATGAGAAAGCTAAAAGCTTTTATGGAGACAGGAAGAAGAAGCATGGCGAAGAATCACGGGGCACATCTTTAACACCAGCCATGGCTGTATCATCCGTTCAGGTTTACAGCCAATCTTCACAATGTAAAAGTAAGTATTGACTGCAAAAACAGTAGCTGCTCAGGAATTTCCTGAAATGCTTTAAGAAATTATTGATGAGAGGCATATTCACCTGAGCAGGTTTTTAATGTGGGTGAAACAACACTGTACTAGAAGAGGATGCCAGATTGAAGTTACATCAATAAGGAGGAGGCAAACTTGACATCAGACTGTAAAGCTGCAAAGAATAGGCTAACTCCAGTGTTGAGAGGCAATACTTCTCTGCAAAAAGTATACAAGTTGGAAGGCAGTGGCATCATATTTTTCAAGGGCCGATGGGAGAAAACATACAATCTAGAATATTCTACTCAACAAATTATTACTCAAAACTGTTCAAGAGATAAAGAAGTTCTCAGACAAGCAAAAACTAAAAGAATTAATCAACAGTAAACGGACCCTAGCTTTGTAGCCACAATGGGTGTGATCTCTCACCTAGAGTCAAACATCTGGAATGCGAAGTCAAGTGGACCTTAGGAAGCATCACTACAAATAGAGCTAGTGGACAAGATGGAATTCCACTTGAGCTATTTCAAATCCTAAAAGCTGATGCCGATAAAGTGCTGCACTCAATATGCCAGCAAACTCTGGAAAACTCAGCAGTGGCCACAGGACTGGAAAAGGTCAGTTTTCATCCCAATCCCAAAGAAAAGCAATGCCAAAGAATGTTCAAATTACCGAACAATTGCACTCATTTCACACACTAGTAAAGTAATACACAAAATTCCCCAAGCCAGGCTTCAACAGTACGTGAACTGTAAACTTCCAGACGTTCAGGCTGGATTTAGAAAAGACAGGCGAAACCAGAGATCAAATTGCCAACATCCATTGGATCATAGAAAAAGCAAGAGAATTCTAGAAAAACACCTACTTCTGCTTTATTGATTATGCCAAAGCTTTAACTGTGTAGATCACAACAAACTGTGGAAAATTCTTCAAGAGATAGGAATACCAGACCACGTCACCTGCCTCCTGAGAAACTTGTATGCAGGCAAAGAAGCAAGAGTTGGAACCAGACATGGAACAGACTGTTCCAAATCAGGAGAGGAGTACGTCAAGCAGGTAAATTTTCACTCTGCTTATTTCACTTATATGCAGAGTATATCATGCAAAATGCCTGCCTGGATAAAATACAAGCTGGAATCAACATTGCCAGGAGAAATATCAATAACCTCAGATATGCAGATGACACCACCCTTATGGCAGAAAGTGAAGAGGAACTAAAGAGCCTCCTATTGAAGGTGAAAGAGAGTGAAAAAGCTGACGTAAAACTGAACATTCAAAAAACTAAGATCATGGCATCCAGTCCCATCACTTCATGGCAAACAGATGGGGAAACAATGGACACAGTGACAGACTTTATTTTATTGGGCTCCAAAATCACTGCAGATAGTGACTGTAGCTATGAATTTAAAAGACATTTGCTCTTTGGAAGAAAAGCTATGACCAACATAGACAGCATATTAAAAGCAGAGACATTACTTTGCTGACAAAGGTCCATCCAGTCATAGCTATGGTTTTTCCAGTAGTTGTGTATGGATGTGAGAGTTGGACCATAAAGAAAGCTACTGCTGCTGCTAAGTCACTTCAGTCGTGTCTGACTCTGTGCGACCCCAGAGACGGCAGCCCACCAGGCTCTGCCATCCCTGGGATTCTCCAGGCAAGAACACTGGAGTGGGTTGCCATTTCCTTCTCCAATGCATGAAAGTGAAAAGTGAAGGTGAAGTCGCTCAGTCGTGTCCCACTCTTCGCGACCCCATGGACTGCAGCCCACCAGGCTCCTCCATCCACGGGATTTTCCAGGCAAGAGTACTGGAGTGGGGTGCCACTGCCTTCTCCGAAAGAAAGCTGAGTACCAAAGAAATGATGCTTTTGAACTGTGGTATTGGAGAAGACTCTTGAGAGTCCCTTGGACTGCAAGGAGATCAAAGCAGTCACTTCTAAAGGAAATCAGTCCTGATTATTCACTGGAAGGACTGATGCTGAAGCTGAAACTCCAATACTTTTGCCACCTGATACGAAGAACTGACTCACTGGAAAAGACCCTGATGCTGGGCAAGACTGAAGGCAGGAGGAGGAGGGGATGACAGAGGATGAGATGGTTGGATGGCATCACTGACTCGATGGACATGAGTTTGAATTTAGCAAGCTCTGGGAGTTGTTGATGGACAGGAAGTCTGGCATATGGAGTCCATGGGGTTGCAAACAGTCAGACACGACTGAGGGACTGAACTAAACTGAAACTAACCCTACATAAAGTGTTAAAGGGTCTTCTCAAATGGCTCAACATTAAGTAAGACTTTACAGGTATATAAAATTCCCACTAGCAAAGGCAAATATATACTAAAGACTATATTTCAATCACTTAAAGGACTGTAGCTCCCAGGCTCCTCTGTCCACAGAATTCTCCAAGCAAGAATACTGGAGTGGGTTGCCATTCCCTTCTCCATGGTATCTTCCCTACCCAGGGATCAAACCCAGATCTCCTGCATTGTAGGCAAATTCTTTACCATCCAAGCCACGGGGGAAGCCCAGCACAAAGATTTAAAGACAAAAATTCAAATAAAAAAATCTGTAACTATAATAAACAGTTACAGGAAAATATGCAGGTGTAAATAAGATATCAAAACACAAAACATGAGGAAGGGGAGTAAAAAATGTAGATCTTCTGGAATATGTTTAATCTCAAATGACTATCAATTTTAAAAGAGTAGATACAGGTGGCTCAGACAGTAAAGCATCTGTCTGCAGTGCGGGAGACTCAGGTTTGATCCCTGGGTTGGGAAGATCCCCTGGAGAAGGAAATGGCAATCCACTCCAGTTCTCTTGTCTGGAAAATCCCATGGATGGAGGAGCCTAGTAGGCTACAGCCCGTGGGGTCGCAAAAAGTCCAACACGACTGAGCGACTTCACTTTCACTTTCACTTTGGGGCTTCCCTGGTGACTCAGATGGTAAAGCATCTGCCTGCAGTGCGAGAGACCCGGGTTCAATCCCTGGGTCCAGAAGATCCCCTGGAGAAGGAAATGGCAACCCACTCCAGTACTCTTGCCCGGAAAATTCCACGGATGGAGGAGCCTGGAAGGATACAGTCCATGGGGTCGCAAAGAGTCGGACACGACTGAGAGACTTCACTCACAGTTAAAAGTCAATATATATGAGGCCCATGGTAACCACAAATCATAAACCAACAAGAATTACTTCCCTGATGGTCCAATGGTTAAGAAGCAACCTGCCAAAGCAAGGGACAGGAGTTCAATCCCTAGTCCAGGAAAATTTCACATGCAGCAGGGCAACTAAGCCGATGAACCAGAACTACTAAGCCAACACTCTAGAACCCACAGGTCACAACTAATGAAGCCTGCACACCCTAGAGCCTGTGTCCACAGCAAGAGAGCCACTGCAATGAGAAGCCCCTGCACAAGCTACTTAGAGAGCAGCCCCTGCTCACCACAACTACATAAAGCCCATGCAGCAGTAAAGACCCACTGCAACCGGTAAATAACTGCTGAGCCCGTGATCTACAGCCCACGAGCTGCAACTACTGAGTCCACAGGCTGCAACGACTTAAGTCTTCATGCTGTACAGCCTGAGCTCTGCAACAAGAGACACCACAGCAAAGAGAGGCCTGAGCACTGCAACCAAAGAGTAGCCCCCTCTTGTCACAACCGGAGAAAGCCCATGCACAGCAACAAAGACCCAGCAAATCCAAAAATAAATAAACAAATACCAGTAAGATACACATAAAAACTAACAAGAAAGGAACACAAGCATACCACAAAATAAAATCATCAAAGCACAACAGAAAAAGACTAAAAGAAGAAGAGAACTACAAAAACAACCAGAAAACAAGAAACAAACTGGCAATGGGTACAAACCTATCAATAAAGACTTTATTTTTTTCAATATCACTTTAAATGATAATGGACTTAGTGCTCCAAACAAGAAACACAGGGTGTAAAATCATATTTTTTAAAAAATTGCCATTTAAAGAGATTCACATCAAAACTAAAGACACATACATAATAATATTGAGGGGATGAAAAAATGTATTTTATGGAAATGGAAACAATAAGAAAGCTAGGACAGCAATACTCATACCGGACAAACTAACCTATAAAACAAAACTCTGTAACAAAAGACACAGAAAGACAGACCTTACATAATGATAAAAGGGTGAATATAAGAATAGTATATAATATTAATTAACATACATGCACTTATTATATGAGCACCTAACCATATAAAGCAAATATTAAGACAAAAAGGAAGAAGTTCACATTAACACAATAAATAGTATGGACTTTAACATCCCATTTACATCACTGGACATATTATCCAGATAGAAAATCAGTAACAGTGGCCTTAAAGGATATATTAAACAAGTTGGACTTAATAACCAAAAGCAGCAGAATACATATTCTTTTCTAAGGTTCTATAAAAACCTACAAGGACCTCTTAGAACTAACACCCAAAAAAGATGTCCTTTTCATTATAGGGGACTGGAATGCAAAAGTAGGAAGTCAAGAAACACCTGGAGTAACTGGCAAATTTGGCCTTGGAGTACAGAATGAAGCAGGGCAAAGGTTAAAAGAGTTTTGCCAAGAGAACGCACTGGTCAGAGTAAACACCGTCTTCCAAAAACACAAGAGAAGACTCTATATGGACATCACCAGATGGTCAACGCCCGAATCAGATTGATTATATTCTTTGCAGCCAAAGATGGAGAAGCTCTATACACTCAGCAAAAACACCAGGAGCTCACTGGGGCTCAGATCATGAACTTCTTGCCAAATTTAGACTTAAATTGAAGAAAGTAGGGAAAACCACTAAACTATTCAGATATGACCTAAGTCAAATCCCTTATGATTACACAGTAGAAGTGAGAAATAGATTTAAGGGACTAGATCTGATAGAGTGCCTGATGAACTATGGACGGAGGTTCGTGACATTGTACAGGAGACAGGGATCAAGACCATCCCCAAGAAAAAGAAATGCAAAAAAGCAAAATGGCTGTGTGAGGAGGCCTTACAAATAGTTGTGAAAAGGAGAGAAGTGAAAAGCAAAGGAGAAAAGGAAAGATATACCCATTTGAATGCAGAGTTCCAAAGAGTAGCAAGGAGAGGTAAGAAAGCCTTCCTCGGCGATCAATGCAAAGAAATAGAGGAAAACAACAGAATGGGAAACACTCGAGATCTCTTCAGGAAAATCAGAGATACCAAGGGAAGATTTCATGCAATGATGGGCTCAAAAAAGGACAGAAACGGTATGGATCTAACAGAAGCAGAAGATATTAAGAAGATGTGGCAAGAATACACAGAAGAACTGTACAAAAAAGATCTTCATGACCCAGATAATCACGATGGTGTGATCACTCACCTAGAGCCAGACATCCTGGAATGTAAAGTCAAGTGGGCCTTAGAAAGCATCACTACAAACAAAGCTAGTGGAAGTGATGGAATTCCAGGTGAGCTCTTTCAAATCCTGGAAGATGATGCTGTGAAAGTGCTGCACTCAATATGTCAGAAAATTTGAAAAACTCAGCAGTGACCACAAGACTGGAAAAGGTCAGTTTTCATTCCAATCCCAAAGAAAGGCAATGCCAAAGAATGCTCAAACTACTGCACAATTGCACTCATCTCACACGCTAGTAAAGTAATGCTCAAAATTCTCAAGGCAGGCTTCAGCAATACGTGAACCGTGAACTTCCAGATGTTCAAGCTGCTTTTAGAAAAGGAAGAGGAACCAGAGATCAAATTGCCAACATCTGCTAGATCATCGAAAAAGCAAGAGAGTTCCAGAGAAACATCTATTTCTGCTTTATTGACTATGCCAAAGCCTTGGACTGTGTGGATCACAATAAACTGGAAAATTCTGAAAGAGATGAGAATACCAGACCACCTGACCTGCCTCTTGAGAAACCTGTATGCAGGTCAAGAACCAACAGATAGACCTGGACATGGAACAGACTGGTTCCAAATAGGAAAAGTCATCCGTCAAGGCCGTATATTGTCACCCTGCTTATTTAACTTATAGGCAGAGTACATCATGAGAAAAGCTGGGCTGGATAAAGCACAAGCTGGAATCAAGATTGCTGGGAGAAATATCAATAACCTCAGATATGCAGATGACACCACCCATATGGCAGAAAGTGAACAAGAACTAAAGAGCCTCTTAATGAAAGTGAAAGAGGACAGTTAAAAAGTTGGCTTAAAGCTCAACATTCAGAAAATGAAGATCATGGCATCTGGTCCCATCACTTCATGGCAGATAGATGGAGAAACAGTGGAAACAGTGTCAGACTTTATTTTTGGGGGCTCCAAAATCACTGCAGATGGTAATTGCAGCCATGAAATGAAAAGATGCCTACTCTTTGGAAGGAAAGTTATGACCAACCTAGATAGCATATTAAAAAGCAGAGACATTACTTTGCCAACAAAGATCCATCTAGTCAAGGCTATTGTTATACCATAGTCATGTATGGATGTGAGAGTGGACTATAAAGAAAGCTGAGCGCCAAAGAATTGATGCTTTTGAACTGTGGTGTTGGAGAAGACCCTTGAAAGTCCCTTGGACTGCAAGGAGAACCAACCAGTCCATCCTAAGGGAGATCAGTCCTGGGTGTTCATTGGAAGGACTGAAGTTGTAGTTGAAACTCCAGTACTTTGGCCACCTGATATAAAGAGCTGACTCTTTTGAAAAGACCCTGATGCTGGGAAAGATTGAGGGTGGGAGGAGAAGAGGACAACAGAGGATGAGATGGTTAGATGGCATCACCTAACTCAATGAACCTGAGTTTTGGTAGGCTCCGGGAGTTGGTGATGGACAGTGAGGCCTGGCGTGCTGCAGTTCATGGGGTCGCAAAGAGTCGGACATGACTGAGAAACTGAACTGAACCTTATTTGAAAACAGGGTCTTTGCAAATGTGATTCGATTAAGATAATACAGAAATAGGGTGAGCCCAGTATTTTTGCCAAAGAAATCCCATGGACGGAGGAGACTGGTGGGCTACAGTTCATGGGGTCATAAAAGAGTCAGACACAATTTAGCAACTAAACAACAACAACAAATCCAATGAGAGTCTTTTTATCAGAGACAACAACAACAACAAAAAAACCCGCACAGATGTCATGTGAGGATGCAGTTATGCTGCCACAAGCCAAAGAACACCAGGAGCCATCAGAAGCTAGAAGAAGCAAGAAAGGATTCTCCCTCTAGATCTTTCAGAGGGAGTGTGGCCCTGCCAAGTCCTTGACTTTGAGTATCTGGCCTCTAGAATTGTGAGTAAATTTCTCTTGCTTTAACACACCAAGTTTGTGGTGATTTGTTAAGGTAGCCCAAGGAAACTAGTATACCTGCTGTCAGAAACATTAATGTGCAGTGTGACAGGAAACATATGAAGGATGAAATTGGAAAAACCAATATATTTCCTGTAAACATATCTGCAAATCCAGTGGAAACATTATTTAGAAGTTCTAGAATAGTACAACGGAGAGGGCAATGGCACCCCACTCCAGTACTCTTGCCTGGAAAATCCCATGGACAGAGGAGCCTGGTGGGCTGCAGTCCATGGGGTTGCTAGGAGTCAGACATGACTGGGCGGCTTCACTTTCACTTTTCACTTTCATGCATTGGAGAAGGAAATAGCAACCCACTCCAGTGTTCTTGCCTGGAGAATCCCAGGGACGGGGAAGCCTGGTGGGCTGCCGTCTATGGGGTCGCACAGAATTGGACACAACTGAAGCAACACAGCAGCAGCAGCAGCAGCAGAGTAGTACAGACATTAGCATTAGCTGTTTGAACAGCTGTTCCCAGAGTCCTATACTGCCACAGAACCCAGCAGAAGTGATAGGAACAGAGTGATCCATCATCCACTGCACTTCTTGTACTTAATACCAATTTTGATACCAGAGAGTTTTCCAGATTTCTTGACTGGAGGAATAAAAGCCAGCAGCATCCTTATAGTATAATAGTTTTTAACAGCTTCCTGCAGAACAAGTATGAGAGCGCAACAAATACTAAATTTATGTGTGCAACTGCAATAATATTAACAAGGAGACTTTCTCCACAGTGTACGCTCCATAAGAAAATTCTCAAAACCAAAACTTGTAGCCTTTGAACTCCATGAGCATGTTTAGAAAGTTGTTTCTTTTTTTTTAATTAGTTTTCTCTTTTTTCTGTCTTTAAACTGCTTCTAATAACCCTCTATGCTTTTAAAGAAAACAGAAGCTAAATTGGTTTTTAGGGAACCAAGTCTTCAGGTGGGAAAAAATAAATATATTCTGTATAAATCTGGAAATGACTACATCTCTGGTTTGAAGTTCCATCTTTTATTCTCTTTTGACACTAAGGCTGAAATTAGAAAATAATTTAAGCTAGTTACTCCCCTAGCTATATTTCCCTCAACACAGAAAATCCAGTTTCTTACAGAAGAAAGAAGTATCGCCACGCCCTCCTCCAGGGGATCTTCCCAACAGGGACTGGATCCGCATCTCTTCTGCTTGCAGGCAGGTTCTTTACCACTACTGCCAATGGGAAGCACAATTTACCCTACACATTCTGCCAAAGTGGAACTCTTACAAAACTACTGTCACCGTGTCAAACCTTTGCTCAAAAACCTTTCAGATGAAATAATAAAATCAGAGTGACTGGGAAAGGTGGATTTGTGGGGTAGGGAGGGGCAGAAAACATTTAATTCAACCTATCATTAACTGGATGCAGTAACAGAGGTCTAGAAAATGAACAGTGACTTGCCTAAGAGAGTGTACCAAATACCAGAAATCAGGTTCTCCAATTTACCATTCCAACACCGAGGATGAACAAAATAAACATAAAAGTCACAACAACTCTGAGAAAATCTAATTTTTCCAGCTCCCCTAGGCAAAGGTAGTTTTACAGTTTTACTATTAGATGATGGCCCATCAACATTTACTGACCCTAGAGTTCAGAGTTTTAAAGCAAGGAATAAAAATGTAGTTCTATAACAGAAACATGCATAGGGCAAAGAAAAAGTACCTAATTCAGCCAGCGAAGGCGTTATGAAGACTTCAAGTAGTAATTTATACTTTAAAATCTTGAATAAGTGTGACAGATAATGTGGCTGAGAAGACAGCTAGGGGAATAACAAATATGAAGGCATGAAGTCACAAGAGACTTGTCGCTGTTGTCCAGTCGTTCAGTCATGTCCGACTCTTTGCGACCCCATGGGCTGCAGCATGCCAGGCTTCCTATCCTTCACCATCTCCTAGAGCCTGCTCAAACTTATGTCCATTGAGTTGGTCATGCCATCCAAACATCTCATCCTCTTGTCATCCCCTTCTCCTCCTGCCTCCAATCTTTCCCAGCATCAGGATCTTCTCTAATGAGTAGGCTCTTTGCATCAGTTGACCAAAGTATTGGCGTGTCAGCTTCATAATCAGTCCTTCTAATAAATATTCAGTGTTTATTTCCTTTAGGATTGACTGGTTTGATCTTCTTGCAGTGCAAGGGACTCTCAAGAGTCTTCTCCAGCACCACAGTTTGAAAGCATCAATTCTTTGGCACTCAGCTTTCTTCACAGTCCAGCTCTCACATCCATACTGACTACTGGAAAAACTATAGTTTTGACTAGATGGACCTTTGTTGGCAAAGTAATGTCTCTGTTTTTTAATACACTATCTAGGTTTGTCATAGCTTTTCTTCCAAGAAGCAAGCTTCTTTTAATTTCAAGACTGCAGTTGCCATCTGCAGTGATTTTGGAGCCCAAGAAAATAAAGTCTCTCACTGTTTCCACTGTTTCTCCATCTATTTCTTGAAATGATGAGTCTGAATGCCATGATCTTCATTTTTTCAATGTTGAATTTTAAGCCAGACTGTCACTTTCCTCTTTCACCTTCATTAAGAGGGTCTTTAGTTCCTCGCTTTCTGCCATAAGGGTGGTGTCATCTGTGTATCTGAGGTTATTGATATTTCTCCTGGCAATCTTGATTCCAGCTTGTGCATTATCCAGCCCAGCATTTCACATAATATACTTTGCATAGAAGTTAAATAAGCAGGGTGACAATATACAGCCTTGATGTACTCCTTTCCCTATTTTGAACCAGTCCATTGTTCTATGTCCGAGTCTAACTGTTGCTTCTTGACCTGCATACAGGTTTCTCAGGAGGCAGGTAAGGTGGTCTGGTATTCCCACATCTTGAAGAATTTCCCACAGTTTGTTCTGATCAACACAGACAAAGGCTTTCGTATAGTCAATGAGCAGACTATAGCAGCTGCAATTCAGCTCTTCATTGCAGCTGCAAAGTAGGATAGATGTGAGAAGCATGTAAAGATGAGGAAAAAGAAGCACGTAGGGACGAGGTGGTATGAAGTGCTTTGTTTGCTGTTTTCATGCTATCAACGAAAAGAAGCAATATGGCTAGACTTGCTTTTGAAAAGGCTCACTCTTCAACAGCTTGGAGACTTAACTAAAGAAAATGGGGTTGATAAGACAAAGAGGGATTAAGTAGGCTCTTTAAGCAATCAAACTGAGACTTGAACAACGGTAGTGTCACTGAGAGTAACAGAAAAGGTCTTAACTTAGGAAACTGGAGAGAATGAAGTCCTTAGAAACTGGAAGTATGTGTGTGTTTGTGTCAGACTGTGTGTGTGTGCATGTGTGTATGCACGTACGTGTGTGTGTGTGTGTGTGTGTGTGTGTATGCTCAGCCACTCAGTAGTGTACAACTCTTGCAACCCCATGGACTGTAGCCCATCAGGCTCCTCTGCCCATGGGATTTTTCAGGCAAGAAAACTGGAGTGGGTTGCCATTTCCTCCTCCAGGGGATCTTCCCAAGCCAGAGATCAAACTCACGTCTCCTTCACTGACAGACGGTTCTTTACCACTGAGCCCCCAGGGAAGCCCCAGAATACTAAATAAGTACATGAAAAATACTAGCTCTCTTTCCCCATTTCTTCCTCCCCTAAAGACAATTACATAAAAGGATAGTAATTGTTTGATGATACCCAGGTGCCTGGCAGATTCACCTAGATAGATCAAGGCACCCCTAACTATGGAAAATAAACAGAAAGGAATAAGCTTATGACACTTTGCATTTAAGATATCTATGTGACATCTAGATGTCTCATGAGTAATTAGAAAGAGGAACGACCTCAAGGTTTAGGAGAGGAGTCTGAGCATGAAGTAGTTAGGCATATTTCTCTAAGCCTTACATTACTCATCTGTTAAGTTAAGAAAACATCATCTATCTTACCTAGTTCACAAAATGTAACAGAGTGTATATAAGCCTTTACATATATTATTTTCAGAGTTACCATATGATCCAGCAACCCCATTCCTGGGCATATATCCATAGAAAACTCTAATTTGAAAAGGTACATGCACCCCATAGTTCACAGCAACAGTATTTAAAATAAACAAAACATGGAAGCAAACTAAATGTCCATCAACAGCTGAATGGAAAATGTGCTATAT
Organism: Bubalus kerabau; assembly: GCF_029407905.1. NCBI lineage: Eukaryota > Metazoa > Chordata > Mammalia > Artiodactyla > Bovidae > Bubalus > Bubalus kerabau. The sequence goes on along the minus strand of NC_073629.1, from coordinate 95,960,819 downwards.
AAATAATGGAATAGTACTCATCCATTAAAAAGAATGAAATAATGCCACCTGCAGCAACATGGGTGAACCTAAGATCATCATAATAAATGAAGTCAGAGAAAGATAAAGATCACACGCTGTCACTTATAGGTGGAATCTAAAAAATATATATACAAATGAACTTATTTACAAAACAGACTCTCTGACACAGAAAACAATTTTACGGTTACTAAAAGAGGTAATGAGGGGGTAAGGAGGATTAGCATTTGGGGATTAACATATACACACTACTATATATAAAACAGGTAAACAACAAGGATCTGTATATAATATATATAGAATATAAATAGAATCCCTATAATAAGAAAAACAATACAAATATAATGCACAAAAGATCTGAATAGACACTTCACCAAAAAATATAAATGACCTATAAACAATGGAATGTTTCCTATAGAATCTTTCTGTGACAATGGAAATGTTCTATATATTGACTGGAGGCATTAATTACACAGGTATATAAAACTGTCAAAATTCATCTTATTGCATACTTGAGAACTATGTGTTTCATGTATAAAAATTATAATAAAAATATTCCATAATGTGTAGTGTTAGTAAAAATAAACTTTGTTATCTATAAATTTCTCAAGTGCAACTAGGCAATTCATATAAAATTTGAGCAATTTCACTTCTAGGAGTATATCACAAGGAAATCATCAGACAAGTAAATAGGAAGGTATTTACTGCACCTATCTTTCGTTTATAATAGAGAAAAATTAGGAAGAGCCTAAATGTATGTCAGGAGAAGATTAATTATATAAATTATGGTACATTCAACAATGGAATATTATTCAGCTAGACAAAAAAAATTACATGATAGGTTATTAAAACTGGTACCGACACTACATATTATCAAAACTTAGTCTCTCAGGACCCAGTCACTTGGTACCTGGGTGTCATACTTTGACAAAAATAGCTAACAATGGACATGATTATGAGAGAGGAACATCCCAACTATAGCATTACCATGACCAAAGGTATGGAGCACAATGGCTCTACTGCAGAAGAATAAGATCTAAAAGAATAACGTTTAGCAACACGTAACAGTAAGTGGAAAAAACCAGTGCCGGTATACTGAATCCTGAATTCTCCTGAAAATATATATAAAACATTGTCTTCTAAGTGCTTTTTCTTCATCCATAAGTTCCAAAATATTTTAAAATACTTGTGACCCAAAACAGTTTAGAAAAACCAATACATATGCATACATGCTTATACATAAGCACAGGATGGGAAAAAAAGATGAAAAAAATTTATCAAAATGTCAAACAAAAGTTACAGTATCAAATGATTAGTGACTTTCTCCTTTGTTGCTTTTACATAGTTTTCAATTTTTTCAATAATATCTTATGTATTGTTCACTATTTAAACACAAATATTTATATCATAAAAACATAATAGTAGTAAACTCAAAAGAAACAGACTAAACCTAGCTATGCTTTTCACTTGTTTCTTTGTCTTTAAGGTTTTAGTAAAAGGAAGATAAGGGTAAGAACAAGGCCTTTGCCTAGCAAAGGGGAAATAAAAGAGAAAAAGATATGAAGTTATTCGAAAAGCAATATTTTTAATTAGCCAGTCAATTAATGTGAGAGAGAATGAAAGGCCAGATAGTAAAAGATTTTTTAAAAGAAGTTATTAAGGCAAAAAGAAAAACTCAGATTGACACATAAAATTTTAAAGAGATTGATCCAAAGCAGGGCTTGAATAAATTAATGATTCCAAAACTTCACTTTGACCATGTATTTCTATTTCCTTTCCATCAAACCTTCATACCAATTGCTAAGCAATATCCAGCTAAAAGCTGGACTATTATACTTCCTGACCAACTAGGAATGCTGGATCATTACATTTCCAGACTAAGTAAGAGATTTGGACTCCATTACATTTCCTGACTGACTAGGAATGCAAGGGCCTCATTATATTTTCTAACTTACTTGGAATTCTGGAGTACATTTCACTTATTGACCAAAAATGTAAAATCCCGTTATACTTCATCTAAGTATACCAAATTTTATTACCCTAAATACGGTTGCTGGGTCCAGACACATTAATGTACTAAGCCTCATTACACTAAGAGTACTTACTTAACCACTTCACACCTACTGACCAGAACCAATACTTACTTTCAGTCATGGATTTTGAACTCTGTCACTGCAGACCAAAAAGTGAAAGACAGGTAGGTACAAAAAGAACTGAGCATCTGAGAAGTGATTTCTTTAGAACAGTAGTAAGTTTGTCCCATTGTTTCTTCATTGATAGGTATTATATAACTTGTCATTTTAAGAAAACAATATTTTGTAACCCAAACCAATATTATTTTCTATCATTCTTAAGCATGTATTTAAATGTTTCATGTATTAATGAGAAAGCAATTTTTGGGTTATAAGTTATCAAGTTGAAATTTTCTTGATACACATAAAATTTTCATCTATGCCCAAAGATGGGCACAATAAAGGACATAATGGTATAGAGACCCAGTAAACACTGAAGAGATCAAGAACAGATGGAAAGAATACACAGAACTGTACAAAAAAGACCAAATGAACCGGATTACTATGATGGTGTGGCCAGCCATCCAGAAGCCAGAAATTCTGGAGAGCAAAGTCAAGTGGGCCTTTGGAAGCACTGCTGTTAATAAAGCTAGTGGATATGACAGAACTCCAGTAGAGCTATTCAAAACCCTAAAGGACGATGTCATCAAGGTGTTGCATTCAATATATGTCACCAAATCTGGAAGACCCAGCAGTGGCCACAGGATTAGAAAAGGTCAATCCTCATCCCAATTACCAAGAAGGGTAGTACTAAAGAACGTGCTAGCCATCAGACAACTGTACTTATCCCCCATGCTAGTAAGATCATGCTTAAAATCTTGCATGCTAGGCTTCAGCACTATGCACATCAAGAACTTCCAGATGTCCAAGCTGGGTTTAGAAAAGAAAGAGGAACCAGAAATCAAATTGCTAACATTCACTGGATCATAGAGAAAGCAAGGTAATTCCAGGAAAACATCTACCTCTGTTTCATTGACTATGCCAAAGCCTTTGACTGTGTGAATCATAATAAACTGTGGAAAACTCTTAAAGAAATGGGAATAGCAGATCATCTTACCTGTCTCCTGAGAAGCCTGTATGCAGGTCAAGAAGCAACAGTTAGAACACTGTATGGAACAATTGATTGGTTCAAGATTGAGAAAGGAGAATATGCTGTTACCATGTCTGTTTAATCTATATGCTGACAGCATCATGAGAAATGCCAGGCTGGATGAGTTACAAGCTGGAATCAAGATAGGCAGGAAAAACATCAACAACCTCAGATATGCAGATGGTATCACTCTAATGGCAGAAAGCGAAGAGGAACTAAACAGCATCTTGATGTGGGTGAAGGAGAAGAGTGAAAGAGCCAGCTAAATAGTAAATATTAAAAAAACTAAGATCATGGCATCTGGTCCCATTACTTCATGACAAATAGAAGGGAGAAAGTGGAACTAGTGACAGATTTCCTCTTCTTAGGCTCAGAAATCACTGTAGATGGTGACTGCAACCATGAAATCAGAAGATGTTTACTTCTTGGCAGGAAGGCTACAACAAACCTAAAGAGTGTGTAGAAATGCAGAAACATTAATCTGCCGACAGAGGGCCATATAGTCAAGGCCATAGTTTTCCCAATGGTCATGTACAGTTGTGAGAGTTGGACTGTAAAGAAGGCAGAGTGCCAAAGAACTGATGCCTTCAAACTGTGGTGCTGGAGGACACGTCTAAGAGTCCCTCGGACAGCAAGGAGATCAAACCAGTCAATCTTAAGGGAAGGCAACCCTGAATACTCACTGGAAGGACTGATGCTGAAGCTGAAACTCTAGTATTTTGGTCATCTGATGAGAACAGTTGACTCACTAGAAAAGTCCCTGATGCTGGGAAAGATTGAGGGCAGAAGGAGAAGAGTACATCAGAGTATGAGATGGCTGGATGGCATCACCAGTGCAACAGACATGAACTTAGACAAACTTAGGGAGATGGTGGGGGACAGAGAGGCCTGGTATGGGGGTCACAAAGAGTCATGCACAACTGGGCAACTGAACAACAACAACAACAATAAATTTTAGGTTATGAGTTACCAAGTTGAAATATTCTTGCTACACATAAAATTTCCATCTATAGAGTCCTACAAATTCGAGTCCCTATCTCTTGTTCTGCCTTAGTATTCTCTTCCCTTTGCTAACTATAGCCACATCAGAGTTCCATCTCTTCCTCAAACACATGTTGACTCCTTCCTCAGGGTCTTTACATTTTCTCTTCCCTCTGTCTCTGCAAAACTTTTGCCTTCTATCTTTACATAACTGGCTCCTCATTCCCAGGTATCAACTAAAATGCTACCCAATAAAATAACGTTACTTGAATCCATAATATAAATGAGCCCTCTCTCTGTCTCCAGTCCTGTTTGGTTTTCTTCCTGTTTGGTATTACTTTCTAAAATTATATTGTATGTTTACAAATTTACTTACAGATATTATGGCTCCTACCCACCCAAGACTGCAAGTTCCAATAAGACTTGCTGGTCTTATTCACTGCTATATTCCCAGTGCCTAGGAAAAGTGCTGGCACATAGTAAGGACTCCATGAAGTGAAGAAGTGAAGTCGCCCAGTTGTGTCCGACTCTTTGTGACCCCATAGACTGTAGCCTACCAGGCTTCTCCATCCATGGGATTGTCCAGGCAAGGGTACTGGAATGGGTTGCCATTTCCTTCTCCAGGGGATCTTCCTGACACAGGAATCAAACCCGGTCTCCTGCATTGCAGGCAGACGCTTTACCCTCTGAGCCACCAGGGAAGCCCAAGGACTCGATATATTTAATCAATTAATAAGTGAAGCAGATCAACTCACTTTGGGGTTATATATTAGCTTCATAGAACACATCATGGCAGGCGGTAAGAGCAGAGAAGCAATGTCAATTATCTTTGATTAAAACCAAAACCTAAAACTTCTACTTGAACTCCATTACTAGTGAACACAATTGATTTTTAAGACACTCCAAAATCAATGTGTTTACAATGAAAAATATATGTCCATGGCAGGTATTCAGAAGCACTTGAGTCACTTTTTCCTACTAAATCTGGACATGACCTCAAATCTTAATACACTTCTTTAGTCAGGCACTATCAACTGCCTTTGCAAGCAGAAAGAAAAACACAAAAGAAAAATCAACAGAATTAGGTTATGTGCTAAAAGCATCTGCTGTCTCTAGTACAGTGAAATCTAAATCCAGCATCAGAAAACCTGGACAAAGTTCTGGTCCTTCAGCAATGTCAATGTAATGATGGAAGCTAAAATTTTAGTCAAAAAAGACAGATACACAAGATTTGAAAAATAGTGTAAAGGTGGCAGAATCAATGAATTATAGATCCTAGTGTGCCTGAAGGACTTCCAAGTCTAGTTATTAAAGGGTATGAGATAGGGGTGGGAAAGACAGATGTCTGAAATTAAGATTACCAAGGACAGGGCAGTGATTGGTAATAAAATGGTTAAGAAAAAGATTATAATAAGAAGGTGCCTGTGGCAGGATAAATGTTTGACACACTGAGAGAAAGGAAAGGTTTGAAGTACCAAGTGATGGCACGGCAAACACAGGATTTAGTAAGAAAAAAAGGGTACAAATATATAAAATTTGGTGAGACTTCCAGATAACTTAAGCCAACAATGGCTGCCTAACTATCATGCAATATTTCTTTCTGTGTTATTTATCAGTTTACTGACTCTCAGATATGAATGCACATTTATGTTCTAGGATAGGGCTGAATAGGAAAGGAACAAAACAAAATGGAACGAAATGAAATTCCTTTAAATATCTCTTTTTTAAAGGAAGCACAATCTTTAACCTTCTCAGTAGAGAACACTAGGACACTCACAGGAAACAGGCTCTCCTGCAGTTTCCTGGTGCCACATAGGGGCTGGCAGTGTGGAAGTAAGGCCAGCCAGTGGAGCTCTGCCACAGACTTAGGCCCAGAACACAGTCTTTTCTGTAACCTTGCAATCTTGGCCTAGAGATAATATTTTCATGGCCCTTTCAATATAAAAACCAGTGTTCAAAGATCTCTTGCCTATCCACAATACCTTGACTCCCTCTACAAGCCCCTGTGAACAGCCTGCCTGTGGTCAGAGGGTTCACACCACGCCACCCCTTCTTCAAGTCTCCAGTCCACCACATGCAGCGTTCCTGTGCCCAGAGGATCCACAACTCTGTGCAAGCTCACTGTACACCCATACTAACTGATTGCTGATTAGCTCCTCCATCTGCACACCAGGGGGCTTCCCAGGTGGCCCTAGTGCAGAACCTGTCTGCCAATGTAGGAGACATAAGAGACTTGGGTTCAATTCCTGGGTTGGGAAGATCCTCTGGAAATGGCAACCCACTTCAGTATTCTTGTATGGAGAATCCCATGGACAGAGGAGCCTAGCAGCCTACAGTCCTTGGGGTCGCAAAGAGTCAGACACAACTGAAGTGACTTCACACACACAGCATACCAGAGAGTGCCAATTACTTGCCTAGTGATTACAAACCATTTCTGGCTTGGTCAAACAATGAACATTTCTTCTACTGAGTGAGCTGAACAACTTCTCCATCAAGGTATGATTCCCTTCAAAGTATGTCCATCCTTGGGTATACTCCCTCAGTACTAAACAGTACAATATAGTTTCCTCATATCTTATCTTTACTGGTTTATCATAGTTATTAATTCATTATATTAAACTTCACCTGTTTAACCTACTTTGTGATTATATACGTCCTGATTGAGCCCAGACTACTATACCATACATAACAATACTACTCAACAAGGGAAAAATAAAGATAAACAAATATTGAAACTTCAAAAACAACTATGAATAAAAGAAAAAAATAACCAAATCTTAGTGCCTGATCTCTCATGTTCCTGGTCCCATCCCTACCCTACAAGGACATACCCAGAAAAAAAATGAGAGGAAGACAGAAGAGGGAAGCTAGGGAAGGAGATTAAAATTGCTCTAAAACTACTGCCTGAAAGCTCAAGTTCAATCTGTCTGAAAACATTAAAAAAAGTATATCAACAGATCAGAGCAAAGATAACAAGAAAGGAACTTCAAAAAAGCACAACTTAAAAGGAGCAGACATGACCTAAAGGGCAAGTTAAGAAACACATAGCTTCTGCAAAGAAGAAAAAAGACAAAAAGAAAGTGAAAAGTTCCCTACGACAACCAAGTGGTAAAAGGGAAAAGAGGCAAAAGAAAATCATAAAACCAAAGTACTTGTTACTCCTCACCACCCTTCCTCACCAGCCCCACACACACTAAAACAAATCAGCCAAAAAACTAGCTAAAGTATTTGAACTTTGACAAACTGCCAGAAGAGGGCGCCATTAAATAAAAATCTTATAAATCACAGCGTTCCCATGAAAATACAAAGATATATGATGTACTGCAAAAAAAAAATCAGGAAATGAAATTACACACATTTCTACTATGAAAAATTCCTTCCCACAAAATAACCATAAAGCAGGAAAAACCTGTAAATCAAATAGTATATTAAATATACTCATATATTACTTATATAAATATATTAGCATATTAAGTAAATTCATAATGACTAACTCTGAGACATATTATACTAAAATATACTTCAAACAGTATATTAAATATACTTAAATTAGCATTTGAGGATATGAAAAATCACCTTGAAGTAGTAAATTCAAAAACTATAAATAACAACCCCCCCCCCAAAAAAAGGGCATGGAAAAATGGAAGAAAGTTGATGTTACCACGAAAGAAAAGAAAGAAAATTCTCTTAGAAATGAAGAACAAATCACAAGATGCCCCAAGGGAAAATAGATGCCAACAAAATTTAATGTGAGGCACTGAAGAAAGGCCTCACCAACCAAGAACCAACCAAGAAAATGAAAATAACATAAAGGTAAAAAGGATCAGAGAGAAAGTAGTGGAAGTAGTAGACAAAGTAATAATATTCACATTGTCAATCCCTCAAAGAGAAAAACAAAGCAATGGAATAGATCTAAAATTTAAAAGTATAATCTTCCCAAATGGCACTAATGATAAAGAACCTGCCCGCCAATGCAGGAGACATAAGAGAAGCAGGTTCGATCCCTGGTTCAGGAATATCCCCTGGAGGAGGGCATGGCAACTCATTCTATTATTCTTGTCTGGAAAATCCCATGGGCAGAGAAGCCTGGCAGGCTACAGTCCATAGGGTCGCAGAGAGCCAGACATGATTGAACCCACTTAATAATCTAAGAAAGCTTTCCAGAAATACAATAAAGACAAGAATCTATATCTTGAATAGCTCACTGGATGCCTCAGAAAAAATCATAATGTCTCTGAGACATATTCTACTAAAACTACTAAATTTCAAAAATAAACTCCTCAAATCTCCAGGAAAAGATCAATAATTTACAAAGGCAAAAGAGTAAGAGTAGCATCAGAGTCTTCAAACCAATATATAAAACAAAGCAATAATGAAGCAATATTAGGGTGGGTGGGGGATGAACCAAAGATTTTTATATACAGAAAAGCTGTCTTTCAAATTTCAGGGTGACAGAAAAATAGTTTTCAATAATACAGGAACTTAAGGAATTACACTTCAATCAGACCTTCTTGATAAATCTACTAGAGAAAGAACATCCAACTGATGACTAAGAAACTTTAAGTAAAAGGATCAACGATAAGTATTTTTAAAATATGTGAGTATTTTTAAATACAAATAAATATACACCACTAAAACAAAGGCAGAATGCAAGTTGAAAGGCAAATAGATAAATCTTCATGTTCTTAAAAAGTATAAATAATGCAATTTTTAAGTGAAAGAAGGACGAGGGAAAGGAAAATACAATAAGTATACTGATTGCTATATAGGCAAAGGTAGGCTGAGACAGTACTTGAAAAATGATAAATCACGTAGTATTTCATAGAAAGCACAGCAAATACAACAAAGTATGCAAGATTACAAAATATTATAACACCACTGACCAAACACATCAATTATATTTAGTGAATATGAATGGACTAAACTATTAAAAGAAAAACATTTTCAGTTCAGCTCATGAAACAAGACTCAACTATATGCTATATGTAAGAAATACAACTAAAACAAGGTAATGATTAAAAATAAAATTAAAATATCAGGTTAATGGAAACAAAGAGAGCAGGGGTAGGCTGCTGATATCAGACAAAACAGAATTTAAGCCCAAAGCATTATATGTGAAAAGATCACTTTCTAATGCTTAAAGCCATATTTCACAGTAAAAGATATTACTCTTATGAATATGTATGCATGAAATAAAGTAATCCATTTCATGAAGGAAAAACTATAGGAGATTTAAAAAGACAAAAAATATACTAAATAATGAGGCTAAATACACTCACTACTCTCAATAAAAGACAGATCAAACTGACGAAAGAAGATAGAACATCTTATGGATATATACCCTGAACTCTACATTTTATAACAAAGAACACACCTTGTCTCAAAAGCCAAAGACACATACACAAAAATCAATTATATGCGAGATCTTAAGAAACATAATAGACACAAAATAGAAACATCATAAGCTGATACTCTCTGATTGCAACAAAATAGAACTAGAAGTTACTAACAAAACAAAAAAGAAAACAGGACTCTGCATCTGAAAATTTAAAAACATCTATTAAACCTTTGTCTGGAAAGAATTACAAACTGAAATTACAGTGATTTCTCAAGGTAATGACAGTGAATCATTAGAGAACTGGAAAGTATATTGTTTCCAACCTAAATATGGATATCTTATCATGGATGAGACATGCAAGCTATTACTTTTGCTGGAATCTGATCCCAAGGTCTATTCTCTACCATTAGTTGGAATTGCATTACTTAATAAAAAGCTTTTCAGCCATATATGTATTTAAATGTATATGATAAACATGTGAATCATTTGTACTATGAGTATGTCATTAATACTTGGATGACCTTATAAAAGGTGATCACCTTATAAAGGATTTTCCTGGTGGCTCAGATGGTAAAGCATCTGCCTATAATGCAGGAGACCCAGGTTCCATCCCTGGGTCGGGAAGAACTCCTGGAGAAGGAAAAGGCACCCCACTCCAGTACTCTTGCCTGGAGAATCCCATGGATGGAGGAGCCTGGAAGGCTACAGTCCATGGGGTTGCAAAAAAGTCGGACACGACTGAGTGACTTCACCTTCTTTTCTTTCTTTCCAGCTTTATAATGGAAAGAGTAAGAGCACAGGTACATGACTTATCTGAAAGCCATCAGAAAGTAAGATCACAAGGCAAAAAATTGGCCCAAAATCTAAGACAGGTTAACCCTGTCAGAGACAGACAAAATGCGAGCACCGGCTTACTAAAGTAAAAGTTACACTAGGATGACTGACTAATTGGTAGAGGCTACCAATGTACTGCTGAGAAAGTTAAGACAAGTAAGTATAGGGAAGGGGTCTGCAAGTTCCTGCAGGTTTTTACTCCATCAACACCACAAAGTGCTCAGAGAAAGGGAAAAAGAAAAAAAAAAAAAAAAAAGAGGAGGAAAAAAAAAATAAATAAATGGCAAAGTCCTAAGGAACTCTATTATGGTGCAGAATAAAGAAAGAGGACACTATGAGAGGGGCACAAAACTCTACCAGGACTCTGGCATCTCCTTCACAAAACAAAAGTCTTAATCTGAGAGGAGAAGGGCAACAACCATTGTCATCTTGGTGCACTTGTGATATCCAAGTAGAAAAGGGAAAAAATCCTCTCCCCAGGAAGAGGAGCAGGAAAACATGCTGGGCTCACAACTATATCTGGAGAGAGACATGAGCTTTGCAAAGGCAACAAATCCAAGGCCCAGGGACTCAATGTCTGCAGAAGCCTGAAATATTATCAAAAACAGAGAATGCCCTTCCAGTTCCCATAGTCAGATGGCTAGCAGAGTAACAGGCAACTTGCAAGAGATACACCCTCTCTAAAAGATGATGCTGTGAAACTGCTGCACTCAATATTGGCCACAGGACTGGAAAAGGTCAGTTCTCATTCCAATCCCAAAGAAGGGCAATGCCAAAGAATGCTCAAATAACCACACAATTGTACTCATCTCACGTGCTAGTAAAGTGATGCTCAAAATTCTCCAAGCCAGGCTTCAGCAATACGTGAACTGTGAACTTCCAGATGTCCAAGCTGGTTTCAGAAAAGGCAGAGGAACCAGAGATCAAATTGCCAACATCTGCTGGATCATCGAAAAAGCAAGAGAGTTCCAGAAAAACATCTATTTCTGCTTTATTGACTATGCCAAAGCCTTTACCTGTGTGGATCACAATAAACTGTGGAAAATTCTTCAAGAGATGGGAATACCAGACCACCTGATCTGCCTCTTGAGAAATTTGTATGCAGGTCAGGAAACAACAGTTAGAACTGGACATGGAACAACAGACTGGTTCCAAATAGGAAAAGGAGTATGTCAAGGCTGTATATTGTCACCCTGCTTATTTAACTTCTATGCAGAGTACATCACAAGAAACGCTGGGCTGGATGAAGCACAAGCTGGAATCAAGACTGCCAAGAGAAACATCAATAACGCAGATGTGCAGATGACACCACCCTTATGGCAGAAAGTGAAGAACTAAAGAGCCTCTTGATGAAAGTGAAAGAAGAGAGTGAAAAAGTTGGCTTAAAGCTCAACATTCAGAAAACTAAGATCATGGCATCTGGTCCCATCACTTCATGATAAATAGATGCGGGGACAGTGGAAACAGTGGCTGACTTTATTTTGGGGGGCTCCAAAATCACTGCAGATGGTGATGGCAGCCATGAAATTAAAAGACGCTTACTCCTTGGAAGGAAAGTTATGACCAACCTAGACAGCATATTAAAAAGCAGACACTTCACTTTGTCAACAAAGGTCTGTCTAGTCAAGGCTATGGTTTTACCAGTAGTCATGTATGGATATGAGAGTTGGACTACAAAGAAAGCTGAGCGCCAAAGAATTGATGCTTTTGAACTGTGGTGTTGGAGAAGACTCTTGAGAGTCCTTTGGACTGCAAGGAGATCCAACCAGTCCATCCTAAAGGAGATCAGTCCTGGGTGTTCATTGGAAGGACTGATGTTGAAGCTGAAACTCCAATATTTTGGCCACCCGATGCGAGGAGCTGACTCATTTGAAAAGACCCTGATGTTGCAAAGGATTGAGGACAGGAGAAGAAGGGGATGACAGAGGATGAGATGGCTGGATGGCATCACTGACTCAATGGACATGAGTTTAGGTAAACTCCAGGAGTTGGTGATAGACAGGGAGGCCTGGAATGCTGCAGTTCATGGGGTCGCAAAGAGTTGGACACAACTAAGCAACTGAACTGAACTGAAGCACAGCTCAGATAAAAAAAAAAAAAAAAATTAAGGGCAAAGTGAACATTAAAAAAAAAAAATCTCAGAATTCTCTGGGGGACTTAGTGGTTAGGACTCCACACTCTCACTGCTGAGGGACTGGATTTAATCCCTGTTTGGGAACTAAGATCCCACAAGCTGCATAGCCCAAAAAAATAATCTCTACCAAATCAGCTGACACCCTAAACACTATGTATCAGGAGAAGTTTTTTTTTTTTTTTTTTTTTTAAATATTTATTTATTTGGCCACACCAGATTAGTTGAAGAACACAGTATCTTCAATCTTTGCTGCATCCTGTGAGATCTAGTTTCCTTATCAGGGGTCGAACCTGGGTCCACTGCAATGGCAGCACAAGAGTTTTAGCCACTGGACCACCAGGTAAGTCCACAGGAGAAGAATTTGAAGGCCTTGGTATACTGAGCAAAAGCCATTGCAGAAATGAGTCTCAAGCGCAACCCAAATCAAAATCAGATCAACTCAAACACCTGCACTAAAGTCTTAGCATAAAGAAAGGCATGTCAATTTCCAGACATAAAATACTGGGCTGGCCATTAACTTTGTTTGGGTTCTTCCATGACATCCCAAAAGAACTTTGCGGCTAACCCAAGATTTACCTTAGTCTCCATCTAGCAATAAGTTAAGATGGCAGAGTAGAAGGACATGTGCTCATCTTCTCCTGTGAGAACACCAAAATCTCAACTAGTTGCGCAACAACCATTAACAGGAGAATGTTGGATCCCACCAAAAAAAGATACCCCATGTCCAAGTGCAAAGGAAAAGTCCCAACAAAATGGTAGGAGGGGCATAATCAAGTTTAGAATCAAACTTCATACTCAGCAGGCACAAACAAAACCTTGTGTGCACCAGAACTCAGGGAAAGGAGCAGTGACCTCCACAAGAGACTGACCCAGACCTCCCTTTGAGTGTTTGAGGGTCTCCTGTGTACACATGGGTCAGTAGTGGCCTGCCATGGGGTCAGTGGCACTGACTACAGCAGTCCTGGGAGCCATGGCGTGTTGGCCTAAGTCTTTTTGAAGAAAGTCGCCATTAGTCAAACTATAGAGACCCTGAGCAGACGACCCACAAACTGGAGAACAATTATACCAAAGAAGTTTTCACACTGCTTCAAAAGTTCTAGGACCTGCAACAGATTTCACAACCTGGTGAACTGGCAAAGGGACTGAGAAATCCCAGGGAACCTGACTTTGAAGGCCAGTGGGATTTGATTACAGAACGACCAGAGGACTGGGAAAACAGACCCTTGTTTAGGCACAACAAAACCCACACCAGGACCCAGGAGAAAGGAGCAGTGACGCCACAAGAGACTGAGCCAGACTTGCCTGTGAGTGTCATGGAATCTCCGGTGGAGGTGGGGGTTGACAGTGGCCTGCTGCGGGGTCAGTGGCACTGACTACAACAGTCCTGGGAGCTGCAGCATGCTGGCCTAAGTCCTTTTGAAGGAGGTCGCCATTACCACCAACCCCTACTACAGTTTGGCCTCAGGCCAAACTACAGGGAGGGAACACAGCTCCACTCATCAGCAGAAAATTGGATTAAAGACTTACTGACATGGCCTCACCAACCAGAGCAAGACCCAGTTTTCGCCACAGCCAGTTCCTCTTATCAGGAAGCTTGCAAAAGCCTCTTATCTTCATCCATTAGAGGGCAGAAAGAATGAAAACCACAATCACAGAAAACTAACCAAACTGATCACATGGACCACAGCCTCAATGAAACTATGAACAATGCCATGTAGGGGCCACCCAAGATGGATGGGCCATGGTGGAATGTTCTGACAAAACATGGTCCACTGGAGAAGGGAATGCCAAACCACTTCAGTATTCTTGCCTTGAGAACCCCATGAACAGTATGAAAAGGCAAAAGGTATGACTTTGAAAGATTAACTCCCCAGGTTGGCAGGTGCTCAATATGCTACTGGAGAAGAGCAGAGAAATAGCTCCAGAAGGTATGAAGAGGCTAAGCCAAAGCGAAAACAACACCCAGTTATGGATGTGTCTGGTCATGAAAGTAAAGACTGATGTTGTAAAGAATAATTTTGCATAGGAAGTTAGGAGTGTTAGGTCCATGAATCAAGGCAAATTGGAATGTTCAAACAGGACATGGCAAGAGTAAACATCAACATTTTAGGAATCAGTAAACTAAAATGGACCAGAAAGGATGAATTTGATTCAGATGACCATTATATCTACTCCTGTGGGCAAGAATCCCTTAGAAGTAATTAAGTAGCCCTTATGGTCAACACGAGTCCAAAATGCAGTACTCAGCTGCAATCTCAAAACAGAATGATCTCTATTTGTTTTCGAGGCAAACCATTCAGCATTATAGAAATCCAAGCCTATGCCCCAACCACTAAATGCCAAAGAAGCTGAAGTTGACTGGTTCTATGATGACCTATAGACCTTCTGGAACTAACACCAAAAACAGATGTCCTTTTATCACAGGGGACTGGAATGCAAAAGTAGGCAGTCAAGAGATACCTGGAGTAACAGGCAAGTTTGGCCTTGAAATACAAATGAGGCAAGGCTAAGGCTAACAGTTTTGCCAAGAGAACGCACTGGTCATAACAAACTCTCTCTTCCAACAACACGAGAATCGACTATACACATGGACATCACCAGATGGTCAATATCGAATCAGATTGATTATATTATTTGCAGTCAAAGACTGAGAAACTACATACAATCAGCAAAAACAAGCCCAGGAGCTGACTGTGGCTCAGATCATGTACTCCTTATTGCCAAACTCAGACTTAAATGGAAGACGGTAAGGAAAACCACTAGACCAATCAGGTATGACCTAAATCAAATCCCTTACAATTATACAGTGGAAGTGACAAATAGATTCAAGGGATTAGATCTAATAGACAGAGTGCCTGAAGAACTATGGATCGAGTTTTGTAACATTATACAGGAGGTGGTGATCAAAACCACCCTCAAGAAAAGAAATGCAAAAGGACAAATGGTTGTCTGAGGAGGCCTTACAAATAGCTGAGCAAAGAAGAAAAGCAAAAGGCAAAGGAGAAAAGAAAAGATATACCCATCTGAATGTAGAGTTGCAAAGAACAGCAAGAAGAGATTAAAAAAACAAATATGTTCCTAAGTGATTAATGTAAAAAAACAGAGGAAAACAACAGAATGGGAAAGACTAGAGATCTCTTCAAGAAAATTAGGGATACCAAAGGAATATTTCATGAAAAGACGGGCACAATAATGGACAGAAACGGTACAGACCTAACAGAAAAAGAAGTGATTAAGAACAAGGGGCAAGAATACACACAACAACTATACAAAAAAGATCACACCACGATGGTGTGATCACTCACCTAGAGCCAGACATCCTGAAGGGCGAAATCAAGTGGGCCTTAGGAAGCATCACTATGAACAAAGCTAAAGGAGGTGATGGATTTACAGTTGAGCTGTTTCAAATCCTAAAAGATGATGCTGTGAAAGTGCTGCACTCAATATGCCAGCACACTGGGAAAACTCAGGAGTGGCCAAAGGACTGGAAAAGGTCAGCTTTCATTTCAATCCCAAAGAAAGGCAGTGTTAAAGAATGTTTAAACTACCGCACAACCGCACTCATTTCACATGCTAGCAAAGTAATGCTCAAAATTCTCCAAGCTAGATTTCAAAAGTATGTGAACTGAGAACTTTCAGATGTTCAAGCTAGATTTAGAAAAGGCAGAGGAACCAGAGATCAAATTGCCAACATCCAGTGGATCATATAAAAAGCAAGAGAATTCCAGAAAAATACCTACTTCTGTTTCATTGACTATGCTAAAGCCTTTGACTATGTGGATCACAACCAAGTGTGGAAAATTCTTCAACAGACGGGAATACCACCTGCCTACTGAGAAAGCTGTACGCAAGTCAAGGAGCAACAGTTAGAACCAGACATGGTACAATGGACTGGTTCAAAATTGTGAAAGGAATACGTCAAGGCTATATAGTGTTACCCTGCTTATTTAACTCTATGCATAGTACATCACGCAAAATGCTGGGCTGGATGAAGCACAAGCTGGAATCAAGGTTGCCAGAACACATATCAATAACCTCAGATATGCAGATGACACTATTCTATGGCATAAAGTGAAGAACTAAAAAGCCTCTTGAGGAAAGTGAAAGAGGAGAGTGAAAACGCTGGCTTAAAACTAAGCATTCAAAAAACTAAGATCATAGCATCCCGTTCGAAGATGGCGGAGGAGTAGGACGGGGAGAACACTTTCTCCCCCACAAATTCATCAAAAGAGCATTTAAACGTCGAGTAAATTCCACAAAACAACTTCTGAATGCCGGCAGAGGACATCAGGCACCCAGAAAAGCAGCCCAACTCTTCGAAAGGAGGTAGGAAAAAATATAAAAGACAAAAAAAGAGACAAAAGAGGGAGGGACGGAGTTCCGTCCCGGGAAGGGAGTCTTAAAAAGAGAGAAGTTTCCAAACACCAGGAAACCCTCTCACTGCCGAATCTGTGCCGAGCTTTGGAAGCACAGAGGGCCACATAAAAGGGAGGGGAAAAAAAAAAATAATAAACAATTAAAAATCGCGGATTGTGAGCCCTACGGTAACCCCCCCAGCGGAGAAGCGGCGCAGACGCCTGCACACGGCATAGCATCCCGTTCAATCACTTCATAGCAAATAGATGGGGAAAATCACTGCAGATGGTAACTGCAGCCATGAAATTAAAAGACACTTGCTCCTTGAAGAAAAGCTATGACAAATCTAGACAATGTACTATACTAAAAAGCAGAGACACCACTTTGCTGACAAAGGTCCTTATAGTCAAAGCTATGGTTTTTCGAGTAGTACGTACGTATGGTTTTTTCAAGCAGTTACGTACAGATGTGAGAGCTAAACAATAAGGAAGGCTGAGTATCAAAAAACTGATGCTTTTGAACTGTGATCGGAGTCTTGGAGAAGACTCCTGAGAGTCCCTTTGACTGCAAGGAGATCCAACCAGTCAATTCTAAAGGAAATCAATCCTAAATATTCACTGGAAGGACTGATGCTGAAGCTGAAGCTCCAATACTTTGGCCACTCGATGTGAAGAACTGACTTGCTGGAAAAGACCCTGATGCTGGACAAGATTGAAGGCAGGAGGAGAAGGGGACGACAGAGGATGAGATGGTTGGATGGCATCACTGACTCGATGGACATGAGTTTCAGCAAGCTCTGGGAGATGGTGAAAGACAAGGAAGCCTGGTGTGCTGCAGTCCATGGTGTCATGAAAAGCTGGACAAGACTGAGCAACTGAACAACTACTATCCTACATAAAATGTCCAGCTTTTGACAAAAATTGCAAAGCATACCAAAAGGCCATGTAAAGCATATTTGCAAGTGACAAGCAATCATAAGAAACCTACTTAGATAGGATACTAAAATTGACTGGGAATTTAAATGCCTATGATCAAAATATTAAAGGCTTTAATGGGAAAAATGGACAACATATAAGATCACATGAAAAAATATTTGGGGGGGTTAAAAAGGGAGAGAGTTAGAAGAGGTTATGTTAGAAATTTAAAAAACAATAACACAGTAACAGATGAATAATTTCTTCAACAAGTTTATCAGTAAAATTGACACAAAGAAAGAATCAATGAACTTGGAGACAGGTCTAGAGAAACTACTCAAACTGAAACATATAGAAAAAAAAAAAAAGATAGGGAAAAACAGAACAGAGCATTAAAGATGTGTAGAACACCAAACTGCACTATTTAATATATGCAACACAGAAGGAGAAGAGGGGAAAGAAAAGAGCAGGAAAACATAATAACCAAGAATTTTCAAAACCAACTAAAGAGAGCTGGTGGTTGCACAACACTGTGAATACACCATATACCACTCAACTATATACTTTATGTTACATGAATTTAGTCTCAAAAAGAAAAAGAAATTTTCAAAGTCACAGATCTAAGAACATCAAGCTGGATTACAAACGCTACACACACAAACACATATACACACACACAAACACACACATACACACACACACACATGCATACGCACACACACACACACACACACACACACACCCTTGGATAGATCATAGTCAAACTGATGAAAAACAAAAAGAAAATCTTGACAGCCGCAGGAGAGGAAAAAGACATTACATACAAAGGAACAACTATAAAAAATAGCAATGGACTTTTCTCCAGAGACCAAGCAAACTAGAAGATAACAGCATGGCATCTTTAAAAAGGCAGAGGGTAAGGAAAAAAATAAAAACTTTCAGTCCAGAATTCCATACCCACTGAAAGAATCTTTCAAAGCTGGAGACAAAACAAAGACTTTCTCAGACTAAAAAAGACTTATGAGAATGTATTGCCAGCAAACCCACACTACAATAAAGGAAGTAGTTCAGGCAGAAGTATGATACCAGATAAAAACTTAAACCTACCGAAAGAAATAAAACAAATACAATTAAAATTTTATTATTTTTCTTTATATTTTATTGCTCTAAAAGATAATTATCTGAAGAAAAACAGTAGCAACATATTATGTGTTATAGCATATGCAAAACTAAAATATATGAGAAAGTGAAAGTTGCTCGTCATGTCCGACTCTTGTGACCCCTATGGACTATACAGTCCATGGAATTCTCCAGGCCAAACTACTGGAGTGGGTAGCCTTTCCCTCCTCCAGGGGATCTTCCCAATCCAGGGATCAAACCCAGGTCTTCCGCATTGCAGGCAGACTTAACCAGCTGAGCCACAAGGGAAGCCCAAAACTATATGAGAACAGTAGAAAAAAACAGGTGAGAAGAATTGGAAATACAGTGGTATAGGATCATCACACTACATATGAAGCAATATCTTATTATTTAAATGTAGATTTTGGTGGCTTAAAGATTGTATTTTAAAACTTAGAACAACTACTAAAAAACAATTTCAGAAGAGAGATTACAATAAATCAACAGAAGAGAAAAAATTAGTGGGCAAAAGTTCAGTGAAAAACAAGGTATTTGTATTGTCTCAATGTATCTCCTCACAAGATAATGACTAATTACAAAGGTGAAGAAACCTAGGAGACATCATCTTAACCAAGTGCCAAAATTAACACCATCAATAATAAGACACATTAACATCATGCACCTCCTGTTGCACTGAGAAAGGCACAAAATTACATCTGTGGTATTCTTGCCAAGAATGTATAAACTCAGTCTATCATGAGAAACATCATACAGCTGTAAACTTAGCAATATATTGCATGATATCTGAAATGTCATGGTCTCCAAAAGTGTCATGGTCATGAAAAAAAGATCACACACACACAAAAAAATTAAATTAAAAAAAAATAATAAATAAATTTAAAAAAAAAAAAGAAAAAAAGATCACAGACTAGAAAGGGCTAGAAAGACAAGAAATCTAAATGCATTGTGGAATTTAGATCTAATACTGAACCAAAAAAAGTACATTAAGAGAGTACCTAGTGATATTCAAATAAAGGCTGTTGTTCAGTTAACAGTATTTTATCAACAGTATAACAGTACCAAAATACAGTACTATACTAATTGTATTGTGTTTATGTAAGATGTTAACATTAGAAGTCTGATGAAGGGTATAAAGAACACTGCACTATTCTGCAACTCTTCTGTAAGTCCCTAGCATTTTCAGATGTTCTCATGCCCTACACACGTTGTTATACATGCTCCAGAGTTATGGAAACTCATTCATAATGAAATTGTTTAGTTTCTAAGTCATGTCCCACTCTTTTGCAACTCCATGGACTGTGACCTCCAGGCTCCTCTGACCATGTGATTTCACAGGCAAGAATACTGGAATGGGTTGCCATTTCCTTCTGCAGGGGATCTTCCCAATTCAGGGATAGAACCTGTGACTAACTAACACACAGAATAGTCAGTCTTACAGTACCTTAATATCTGAGGAACTATGAAACTATGTTTATCACTGTTTACTATGGAGAGAGTTTAAGCTTGGCTATGATTTTTTTTAAAACATACAAGTCGTCTGTGTTTGAGAGAAATCTACCCACAAGAGAAAGAAGCATTAATGAGGACCCCAAAAAATACAATTTAAAAATTACTAAAATATCAAGTTAAAACCTAAACCAAACAACAAAAGCCAAAAATAGATTATTAAAAGAGAATGAAATTGTTGCGAGTAGATCTTAAGCATTCTCACCTCGAAAAAAAAATGTTTAATAAGAAAAATAAGTAAGAGGGAATGAAGAAAATGAGAACCACAGGATACATAGGAAAGAACTATAAATGTTTTTATGTGAACATTTTAAGCACGATTTTACTTAAAGACAGAAATACAACTAAACTTTTTAAGAAACTATACTGCCATTAAGTACCAATTTATTTAAAAATTGTCAGTATAAATACAAAGTTCTAAAGATAGGAATTTAAAATATCATATTACTTTTTCTTTCCAAGCACACACTGATTTATGTCAGCTAATCCTTGAAACCAGCAGAAAGAACAGCAAGTCATCACATTTACAGGTGTAACCACTAAACCACTTATTTTGCTGCAATGATATTTTGTTTAAACCACTTCCAGTAATAGAAATAAATTAAATATAATATCAAGGCAATCAGTTGAAAATATACCCATTTTTCAAATGAAGTTAACTTGTAAGTTAGCAAGCTTTGTAAAATATCAAGATCAAACTACATCTAACTGAACTGAACAACTTTAAGAACAAAACCATGTACATTTTTATTTTCTTATAAATGTTTAAGTCATAGCCTTTGGCTTAATTTCACAGCAGTAAGGGGACTCCTTACTACATGCTCTATTTGAAGAGTATCAGTTCAGTTCAGTTCAGTTGCTCAGTAGTGTCTGACTCTTTGTGACCCCATGAATCGCAGCACGCCAGGCCTCCCTGTCCATCACCAACTCCCGGAGTTCATTCAAACTCACGTCCATCGAGTCGGTGATGCCATCCAGCCATCTCATCCTCTGTCATCCCCTTCTCCTCCTGCCCCCAATCCCTCCCAGCATTAGAGTTTTTTCCAATGAGTCAACTCTTCGCATGAGGTGGCCAAAGTACTGGAGTTTCAGCTTTAGCATCAGTCCTTCCAAAGAAATCCCAGAGCTGATCTCCTTCAGAATGGACTGGTTGGATGTCCTTGCAGTCCAAGGGACTCTCAAGAGTCTTCTCCAACCCCACAGTTCAAAAGCATCAATTCTTCAGCACTCAGCTTTCTTCTACACCTGTGCTCTAAATCACAGGTTAGATAAGTAATACTAGAAATCAATAAATATTAAGCCACATTTCCAAATTGCACTTAACAATGGGCATATCATTTCCTGCTGGGTGATTAACATATTGCACTCTCACCAAGTCTTAAACCCTCTGAACTTTTATCTATCATGGGTTTTATAAAACAGGAGATGTCTGGCTTATGTAATAGAGTAGTTCTAGAACTAGATTACATTCAAAGGAAAAGTAACATATGAAGCAAAAGCCAATAAAGAAATAAGCAGAAAGCTAAGTTGCAGTCTGGGGTAAAACGTGGACCTCAAACAGTTTTGATTTAATAACGTGAACCATTAACTGTAAGTTTTGTAAACTGAGAATTTCATGTTTGTAAAAACTCAAGTTTTCCTTTGAAAGGCAGAAAACAATTCTTTCATACCCACTTAATTATACATTAATTAGAAGTGATCTTTTATCACACTTAGTTTTCTCCTGAGAGGCAGAACTGTGAAAAACTTCAAATAGGTTTCATTAGAGCTTCCTTTACAGTAGAATGGTACAACCAAAAATAAATAGGAGAGAAAAAATTATTTTTGAGATGCCAAGAAAAAAACTTGCAAAGAAAAGGATTTATTTGTGAATAATATTTCTCAAAAAGCCACAATAGGTAGAAACCATCTAAATTTTATTCATGAGATAATGAAATCAGTCCAATCTATACCTTATGTAACTGGGCCTCCCTCTTTCCTCAAATCTTGTTTGCCAGATAAGGAAGACTGACAGCAATAAGAATCACATGTCTGAATAGCAAAGACTTTTCCAATATCCAAATAATGGAAATGGAAAATAGACTTAAAAATAAGTATGCTAACAATCAGATCAGATCAGTCGCTCAGTTGTGTCCAACTCTTTGCAACCCCATGAATCACAGCACGCCAGGCCTCCCTGTCCACCACCAATAATATCAGTCAAATATTTTAGTAAGCAACTACCATGTGCTAAAACAAAATTAATAAGAAACATAATTCCTTTCCTCCAGAATATTAAAACCTATTTGAAATCAGAGCATAAACATATTTAAATTATCATTATGTAACTATAGCAAAAGCTCTTTCATTTGACAACATGAAATAAGCTGTGACAGAAAGAAAAGTGTAGTTCAGAAAAGATTAACACACTACAGAAAATCTAGTAACCTTAAAACTACAATATTAAAGCTATTAAAACTTTAAAGGGGAAACCCAAGTTCAAAACCACAGTTTTACCCGTTATTAGCTGAGTGAGCATGAACAATTTACTTAAAGCACTGGGCCTCAGTTTCTCATCTATAAAATAAAGATAATATCTACCTACCCACCTTAAAGATAATATCTACCTGCTGGGAAGATTAAATGAAATAATGTACGTAAATCACTTGACATGATACCTAGCACAAAGCCGACCCTCAATAAAAGAAGAGAAGGTAAAGGTGGGTGGATGATGGTCAAATCACAAAGTGAGAAACTGAAAACTTCTGTAGAATTTTAAAGGGCTTATAGTCCCATAAAACAAGGGAAACAAAGAAGGCTACAGCAAAGGAGGAGAAACTGATATGACGAGGTACTTCTTCACAGTAAAATCTCTTCTGTCACAGCAAAGATCTGTGCAAATATAAGCCAGTGTCTAATGGCCATTGATGAAGCCCAGCACTCAATGCTTGGCTGCTTTCTGACGATGACAGAGACTCATTATGTCACTGGTTAGACTAGTTCATTCATAAAACTGCAGGTGTTCATAACACTGTATAAAGTAGCAAAGCAATGCACATTCGAGGAACTCTACAGCCACATCTTGAGTAATGTAGAAGAAGAAATTGTTCTATCGCATTTCAGGATAATTATTAAAACACATTTCTTCAAAAGTGAAAATTGGTGGAATGGAAATGTCTCAAAGCACCTCAATGAATCTCAAAATGAGACAGATTATGTGCATAATTTTCCTTGGGTTTGACTCTTTAGATTTACTGTCTTTACTATAAACTTCTATTAATACAAAATTATTTTTGAAGACTAGAAATTCAGTAATGATCCAAAATTGGACCCGCTGATTTGTTTCACTTTTGCCGTAAGTTGGGACATGTAGTTAAAGATAAATACAAGCACTCTGAATAGAGCCTTTCTTCAACAAAGCAGCTACGTCAGTACAGGCAGCAAATTAGAGCAGAAACTGAGTACAAAGTTCAAAAATTATTTCCAAAGAGCATGGAGTACTTAAAATGAAGTATGGCTAGGTTAATGTTTACTTGTACTTTATTTCACTTAGCATTAGTTTATTAAGTATACATCAAATAGCTTCCCCTGGATCTCCTAGAGCTCAGTGGAAATATTAATTTACTGAAGGAGTTTCATATGTACAGACCTTCCATGAAACAACTAGCACAGCATCTTGTCCATTATCTATGTCAAAAAGCTGTTAAAAGGACTAATCAAAATAATACACACAAGTGTTTCAAACTTATAAAGTTCCACTAAAATATTTACTTGTACTATAATTCATAATTGACTGTTTTATAGAATATTATTAGAAATTAAGACATAAATATTCTTCATAAGTATTTAATGTTTCAGAGATCTTGAGTATAAACTAGTCCAAATTCCTTAATTTTATATGACATTCAGAGAGAAGTAACTTGGCCTAGGCCATACTGAATAAAATTGTAACAAGAAGTTTGAAAGTCAGGGCCCTTGATTCAAGATGAATGCAATGGGTTTACCATGATAGTTAGCTGCCTCATATTTTTATTACTCAAAATAAGCACAAGCTGCACTGACTACTATTCTCCATTGGCCCAAAATCTTCTATACTGAAAACAGAATATGAGCAGTGGGTCAATACTGGAGCCCAGATTTATAATTTATAATATATAGTGATCATGCAGCATGCTTCCATGTAAGAAGGCAATCCTTTGGTAAAAGATTCTAATTCATTGCTAATAATTCTTCTTTAGGTATTCAGCTTTCTAGAGGTACATTGAAAATACTTGTCTGCAAAGAAGGAATCACTGCAATGACATTAATCTCAACTAAAAATGCAAGACAATGTGAAAAATCTAAGTCTGAGGTAGACAGAAATACGGGGAGTAATACTACAGGATTCACATCAAGTAGATCAGTATCTCAAGATGCTTACCAATATTATTAAAGTTGATGTTATTTTGTTTTCAGAATTTAGCATATATAAGCCAACTTGCAGTTGTCCCCCAAATAAGCAGTCAATTGTAGGCCACTTAAAACATTGGGTTTGGCTGGTGCACTGGGACGACCCAGAGGGATGGAATGGGGAGGGAGGAGGGAGGGGGGTTCGGGATGGGGAACACATGTATACCTGTGGCGGATTCATTTTGATATTTGGCAAAACTAATACAGTTATGTAAAGTTTAAAAATAAAATAAAATTAAAAAAAAAAAAAAATTGGGTTTGGAAGCACTGTTCTGTGGATAGCTACATAATGAAAATAATGTACAGGATCAGAGAAAGTGACTAATAATTAAAGTTGCTAGGACTGGGCTTTCAAATAAAGTTCCTTTTTATTTGTATGTCTAAATCTATAAAATGGCAACAATATTTGCAATCATTACTTTTTCAGGAAGTTATACCCATTTCTGAGTATAATATGCATGTATAAAAGATCACCTGTCTTATCAATTTCTCAGTACACTTCAGACACCATATAGTGTTAACATGTTTTTAAGCTTCCATTGTATTGAGCATAAATCTGGGTAAACTGTAAGCATTCAGTACCAACAGAATGAGTTTTCTGTTACTGGACTTTTTAAATTTCATTACAATTCCAGACCATGATGCCTAACTTACATTCCTTTCCACATCTCTAGTAAAATATGCACAAAAACACTGGAGATGTCTTACCGATACATTTAGCAAATCTGAAATACAAACATGTCCTAAGTTAAAAACTTAAACTATGCAAACTCTTCCACAAGGCCCATAAAATACAAAGCAGTGATAATCATAATTTAAAAACACAAAATATAATGCACAGACAAAATATATAAACCACCACATAAAAAGTTTCATCATCCTAAAGAAAGTTTGAACTAGTAATGGATTATTCAAAATACTTGCTTTGCTTTTTAAAAACCACAATGTAAAGTGAGTTCTACATAAAAACAAAGTAAATGAGAACTTGAGTAAAATAGTTACACAGCATAGCAATCGTTTACTGTGAATACAAGTGGATTATGTGCAAAGAAAAGCCAGCAAAGACAAATATTTAAAAAACAAAAACAAGCCAGTTTAAAACTGTGAAAGATAGCCCAACAAAGGATGTTTGGGCCCAACAAAGAATGAGACTGCATTTCTGCAGAAAGATAGCATCAGTGTTTTTAGCCCAAATGCTATTTTAATATTTTGCCAAATTTTAACTCACAGATGGAGAATACCTGTACCATTCAATTATTTAACTACCTGGGAAAATTCTCCTCTTGCAATATTCTAGATTATTGGGTTGAGAAAAAAATCCAGACTCAGTAAGAATTTAACCTTCAAAACTAATGAAACAGACCAATATGAAGCAGACAAGGAAAGAACTTATAGCCATTTCCCCAAAATGGTAATTCTTACTTCAAAGACCTGTAGTCCATTAGTCCCAATATACAACCTCCCTTTACTCCAGTACCATGCATGAGTGGCTTGGTGAGATTTTTAACCTTAACCAGTAATTTGCATCAGCCTCTCCAAGAGATACTCTAAAAATATACATACTAAATAAAGCAATGTTCTTGCTATTGCAAAAGAAGTTTCAAGACAAGAAACCTGGTGGTATTATTTCAAATAAGCTACTGTCCTTTCCCCCTTCCACCACATAGAAACCAGGAATATGTCACCTCTATCATGCTTTGTTAAGAGAATCACAGTGGTGAAAGCACAGTTTTGAAGTCAGGCCATAAGAATATTTATAAACTTTGACAAGTGCTAAAACATGAAAAAATAAGATAATGAAACAGGCAATCCTAAAAATGTATGTAAGTCAGTAAAAATTTAAATTAGCGCAACCAATCTGGAAGGTAGTATAACTATAATTATCCAAAAGCCTAAAAATATGTATATAATTTGACCCAGAAATTCAAATTATTAATTGAATTTATTCACTGTCTTCCAGGAAAACAGTAGGTTAAATACACAAGGATGAATGTGCAAGGATGAATGTACAAGAATATCCTATAACATATTTAATTCCAAAATATCACAGAAATTCTATCTAACAGCATAAGACTGATTGGTCAAATTACTCGGCTAAAACTACACCATAAAGCACCAGCCAAACATTAAACATTAGAGAGAATGATGAATGGTCACATTTACTCAAACAGAAAGACATTCATGATAGCCCATTCAGTGAAAAACTCAGACTACAAAACGGTAGAAGTAGAAAACTCTAATTTGCATTAAAAAAAAAATTTAAATCATAAAATTAAAATAAAACATTCTGGAATAACATACACAAAAAAGTTAAACAATAACTATCTCTAAATGATGGAATTAAAGTGATTATTAATTTATCCTTTATAAATTAATAGTGGTAAATCTACACAAAACACATAGATAATCAAGTTGATTATATAAATCTATGTATGGACTTGAACATAGCTACGTATCTAATCTCAGCTCTATTATTACCTTCAGTTTTGACTTTTGAAAATTAACATTTCTTCAAAATTCTAATTTAGACTTCTTTAGGATTTCAAAGGCATTGAGAGATATGTGTCATCCCAACACAACCAACACTGTTCCTATACTACTGTACAATTTATTTTTAGTTTGCTTTGCAATTGTAAATAAAATACAATTTTGTCAATGTGCAGTGCTATGCTGGGCCTTGCCTTCTGAGTTACTGCCCAACCCCTCTCCAAAAAAAAAAAAACAACAAAAAAAACTAAACCATTTCTATAATAAACTGCCTGAAGTTCATAAGGAAAGCCACAGCACAATGCCACTTCTTTAATAGCTTTAGAAAAGAGTAATCATCAGTGAGGCCCCCTACCTCCACCCCAAGCGGAGAAACATCAAGTAGACTTATTCAGACATTCAGACATTCAACAAGTCTGACTTCCCTCTCCTTCCAAACATCTCTACCACAATATTACAGGGGAAAATGAAGCTTAATATACAGTAAGAGAAGTTTAAAGATAATTGAAATTACCTAAGATTTCATAATAATTTAATACTGAACTAAATATGAACTTCATATTAAATATATGACATTCAGATTGTCCTCAGATTACAATTATAGATGGACCATGTATGATATACTAAACCACCTGTAAGTAATGCTAAAGACATTCCAGAATTGATAAAATTTCTTTGTCAAGATAAACAGTTAGTTGCTCAGTTGTATTCAACTCTTTGCAACTCTATGGGCTACAGCGCACCAGGCTCCTCTGTCCAAGGAATTCTCCAGGCAAGAATATTAGAGTGGGTTGCCATTTCCTACTCCAGGGGATCTTCCTGACCCAGGAATCAAACCCCCGTTTCCTGCATTGCAGGCAGATTCTTTACCATCCTAGCCACCAGAGAAGCCCAGATAAAGAAAAAAGCACTTGAAATAAGTCAGACAGTGAAAGACAAATACTGCATGATTTCACTGATATGTGTAATCTACAAAGAAAACCAAATCATAAAAACAGAATAAAGTGACAGTTGCTAGGTGTGGGTGGAGAATGGGTAAAGGTGGTCAAAAGGTTACAAACTTCCAGTTTTGACATGAATAAGTTCTGGGGGTCCACTGTACAGCATGGTAACTATAGTTAACAATACTGTATTATATAGTTGAAAGCTGCTAAAAGAGCAATGTGTTAACTAACCTTACTATAGTAACCAGTTTGCAATATATATGTACATCAAATCATCACACTGTACACTTTACACCTACACAACGTTGTTTCTCAAGTATATCTCAATAAAGCTGGAAAAAAGAAAAAAGCACTTACCACTAAGTCCCAATTATTTTGTTCAAGCAGTGTAATAGCTTCATCAATGTTTTCAATGCCAGTACATGCCTGAAAACAAAGTAAGAATTTTAGATAGAATTTTGGGAATGGAGGTTAATTAGCATTGAAAGAAACAAACAGCATAATGCGCAATTTAAGTTTGAACAGGTATGTGAACAAAGCCAAGACACTAAATGTCTAACACTTCTAAGCATTTTACACAGATGGTCTGAAAATTGTTCATTACAATATAATTTAACATTACACTGAAGTAAAAGACAATAAAGTAATAAAGTATGTTTAAATGCTGATTGGAGCCCAGGATGATCACTACATCTCTATAGGCCCAGGACAACTTCTATTAAACAGCTTCTGATGAACAATCATGTGTTAAAAAAATGAACTTTGATCCATACTTCGCACTTTATTCAAAAATTAACTCAAAATAATAACAGACAAAATATTAGCAGCCACTGCCACTGCAGTACCACAATGCTGAAAGGAAAGCAGCAGCAGCAGCAGCCCTCACTGCCAGAGCAGGAGGAGCCTGGAGAGGGCTGCAAGTCCCATCAGACTACCTCGCCTTCGAGGCCCTCCTGTCATGGCAATGAAAACCCTGGTGACTCCAAGTCAGCTCTTCATGATGATTCCACCATTGCTCAGTCTCCCATCTCCTCCCTGGGGCAGGGAAAAGGGTTAATCCTCAGATCTGGCTCATGTGGTCACAGCTGGTAGGGGGCCAATGATGAACTGCCTTTTCCTGGACCAGGCCACAGGGATCCCTCCAGGCAAGCTTTTACAAAAAGCGGAGAAATCCTCAAAGTCTCACGAGCTGGTCTCTTACTTAGAATACCTGCCTATCCAAGGATGGACCCCAGGTTATGAAAGACATGATTCAACTGCCCTGTCTGCTGACGCTTTGCCAAAAAAGTCCACTGTTCATATGGGGACTGAACTCTTTGTCTTCTACCACCCAGGCATCAATGGACCTCCTCTGTGAGACTGTGCCTTCCTACAGCCCTCTGTAACCTACCAGCCATATATTTCCCTGTGGTCCTGTGATGGCTAGTGTGGGGCTGTTCCAACAACCAATCAGTGACACTGACTCCCATGGCCACCTCCCCCATTTGGGGTCCAAAGTTGTGTTTCATCACTGGTGTGCAGTGTACATACTTCTGATCGAGCCTCCAGAGACTCATTTTCAGGACCCCATCTTTGCTCTGTTCAACTGCCTCCTGGATCCTCTTCCCCCTAGCCAATGACTGCTGAACAGGAAACTTCTTTGGTGCTGTTTCTTATTCATCTGTCCACCCAGCCTCCAGGGTTGCCCTTAATTCCTGAGAGGCGTAGAGCAGTTCTCTTCTTCTAGCTGCTTGTTTTTTAAGTTCTTTGTATGTCACAACCCCTACACCCAATAGTATCAGCTGCTCTGTGAAACCGACCAGGTGGTCCAATCCCAGGTCAAGTTTGAATGACTGGTAGTCATACTCCCTGAAAGGCTATACCTCCTGTTTTTAAGTTTTATAGCTTCTGCACCAATAGCATGATCCCTACTACTAAGGTCTCTGGTCAGTATACTTTGTGAAACTGTGCATCCCTTCATAGCCTTTCTCAGTGTTCACATAATCTTTGTCACTTTCAACAGTATAGTACTCTTTTCTCCCCGATTGAGTGAGGCCACTGTACTGTCTAGACTTTCCCCACCTCCCAACATGGAAAAATTATGAAATTTTACACAAGACTGCCTTTCTGGTCCTCCCCATTCTTCCAGTGCCAATTTCTTTGGGTCCAACATAGGCCCAAGAGATGTCCTCTAAGTATCAGATGGGCCTACCCTGCGTCCTCTTTGACTTCCTGGTGGCTCAGACAGTAAAGCGCCTGCCTACAATGCAGGAGACACTTTACCATCTGAGCCACCAGGGAAGTCGAAGAGGACACAGGGTAGGCCCATTTGATACCCAGGTTAGAATCCCTGGGTTGGGAAGATCTCCTGGAGAAGGAAATGGCAACCTACTCCAGTATTCTTGCCTGGAAAATCCCATGGACGGAAAAACCTGGTAGGCTACAGTCTATGGGGTTGCGAAGAGTCGGACACGACTAAGCGACTTCACTTTGAATTACTCTCTTTCTTTTATTTTTTTTTTAATTTTATTTTATTTTTAAACTTTATATAATTGTATTAGTTTTGCCAAACATCAAAATGAATCCGCCACAGGTATACATGTGTTCCCCATTCTGAACCCTCCTCCCTCCTCCCTCCCCATACCATCCCTCTGGGTCTTTCTTTTATGTCCTCTTCAGCCCATTTTACTTAAGATTACATATCTGTGAGGTCACCAACCCTTTTGCTTGAATTCTGTGAATCTCCCCCTGGCCCATCTTTGGGTAGAATCTAGACAGTACTGTTGGCACCCCACTCCAGCATTCTTGCCTGGGAAAATCCCCATGGGCGGAGGAGCCTGGAAGGCTGCGACCCATGGGGTCGCTGAGGGTCGGATACGACTGGGCAACTTCACTTTCACACATTGGAGAAGGAAATGGCAACCCACTCCAATGTTCTTGCCTGGAGAATCCCAGGGACAGGGGAGCCTGGTGGGCTGCCATCTATGGGGTCACACAGAGTCGGACACACGGAAGTGACTTAGCAGCAGACAGTACTGTTGCCCACTCCCAACCTTCTTTCCCTGCATCCGTGGCATTCGCTGATGTCCATGAAAATGGCAGTGAACAGATTTAGTTTTGAACTGGCCCTAAGGAAAGAGGTCGGAGTTGTATGGGCAAAAGGGAAGAATAAGAGCCATTGGAGAACTGAGAATGAATTATTTTAACTTTTTTTTATATTAGTAACAAATACAGTGGAAAATAAACAAATACATACATATCTAAATAAATAAATAAATAACAGACATAAAGTAAAACCCCAAACTACAAAGCCTCTAAATTTGTGCTGTTGGATATGGTAGCTACTACACACATATGGCTGGTGAGCCCTTGAAATGTAGTTCAACTGAGTTAAGATGTGTTAAATACATACCAGTGAAGGACTTAATATAAAGATTAAAATGGAAAGTATCTCATTTATAATTTTTCTAAATGAACAAATGTTGAAATAATCATTTAAAGTATATTGGCTTAAAGGCTTCCCTGGTGGCTCTGTGGTTAAAAAGTCCACCTGCCAATACAGGAGACAGGGTTAGATCTCTGGTTGGAGAATATTCCACGTGCTGCAGAGTAGCTAAGCCCACACAACACAACTATTGAATCTGTGCTCTAGAGCCTAGGAACTGCAACTACTTAAGCCCATGCACCCTAGAGCCCGTGCCCCACAACAGAAGCCACTGCAATGAGATGCTCATGCACCTCAATGAGAGAGTAGCTTCTGCTCCCCATAACTAGAGAAAAGCCCACGGAACAAAAAAGACCCAGCACAGCCTAAATAAATAAATGAAATTATAAAAAATTATAAAAAATAATTGGCTTGAATAAAACACATTTAAATTTATTTTACCTGTTCCTTTTATTTTTTCTATTTCTTAATGTGGACACTAAAGAAATTTATTACATATATGATTCATTCTATTTCTAATGCTATTCTAGAAGAAAACATAGAAGGAAATCTTTGTGACATTTAGATACAAATGCAAAAGTACAATAAAAAAAACTGATAAAATGGACTTAATTATTAAGAACTACCACTCATGAAGACCAAAACTGACATTTCTCCAAAGAAGAAACAGAGACGGCCAAGAGGCACATGAGAAGATGTCAAATATCACGAATTATCAGAGAAATGCAAATCAAAGTGACAATGAGATATCACGTCACACCAGCCAGATAGGCTATCATCAAAAAATTCACAAACAATAAAGGCTGGAGAGGGTATGGAGAGAAGGGAACCCTCCTATACTGTTTGTGGGAATGTAAACTGGTACAGCCACTATGGAGAACAGTATGGAGGTTGCTTAAAAACTAAAAACAGAGCTATCATATGACCCTGCAATCCATTCCTGGGCATATATCCAGAGAAAAATATGATCCGAAAATATATATACACGCCAATGTTCATTGCAGCACTGATTACAATAGCCAAGACATAGAAGGAACCTAAATGTCCACTAATAGGGGAATGGATAAAAAAGATGTGGTACATATATATAATTCTTACTCAGCCATTGAAAAGAATGAAACAATGTCATTTGCAGCAACACGGATGGACCTAGGGATTGTCATACTGAATGAAATAAGTTAGACAGAGGACAAATATCATATGACATCCTTTATATGTGGAACCTAAAAAGAAATGATACAAATAAACTTACAAAACAGAAAGAGACTCACAGACTTAATAAGAATAAACTTACAGTTGTCGGGGGAAGGATGAGGGAAGGGATAGTTACAGAGTGTGGGATCAATAGATACACACTGTTATATTTAAAATGAATAACCAACAAAAACCTACTGTATAACGCAGGGAACTTTGCTCAAAGTTATGTGGCAGCCTGGATGGGAGGGGAGTTTGGAAGAGAACGGATACATGGATATGTATGGTTGACCCCTTCACTGTTCACCTAAAACAATCACAATATTGTTAATCAGCTATACGCCAATAAAAAGTTTAAAAGAAAAAAAAGATACTGAAAAAAAAAAAGAACTACCACTCATGAAAAAAGGGGACGACAGAGGAATAGAGGGTTGCATGGCATCACCAACTCGATGGACATGAGTTTGAGAAAGCTCTGGGAGTTGGTGATGGATGGTGAGAGAAGCCTGGCAAACTGCAGTCCACGGGATCACAAAGAGTCAGACACAACTGACCGACTGAACTGACTGACTGACTGCTCAGGAATTCCCTGGCAGTCCAGTGACTACGACTCAACACTTTTACTGCAAAGGACCCAGGTTTGATCCCTGATTGGGGAACTGGATTCTGAAAGCCACACAGTGCAGGCAAAAAAGAATAAAGAAAAGCTTTCAAAAAAAACTACTGCTCTTTGAAAGGCACTGATAAGAGAATGAAAAGGCAAGCCACATACTGGGAGAAAATATCTGCAAAATACATGGAACAGAAGATGAATAGCCAGAATGTAAGAATTTTAAATCATTAAAATTCAGTTTATACAACTTTTAAGTAGCAAAAGATTTTAACAGAAACTTTACTAATGAAACTATACATGAGAATAAGAACATGAAAAAATATTCAACATCATTAGTCATTCAGTTCAGTTCAGTTGCTCAGTCGTGTCTAACTCTTTGCGACCCCATGAATCGCAGCACTCCAGGCCTCCCTGTCCATCACCATCTCCTGGAGTTCACTCAAACTCACATCCATCGAGTCGGTGATGCCATCCAGCCATCTCATCCTCTGTCGTCCCCTTCTCCTCCTGCCCCCAATCCCTCCCAGCATCAGAGTCTTTTCCAATGAGTCAACTCTTCCCATGAGATGGTCATTAGTCATTAGGGAAATGCAAAAACAGAGATACCATATCCATACAGTAGAGTGACAAAAATCAAAGTACAAACAATATCAAGTGACAGTAAGAATGCAGAAGAACTGGAACGCTCATACACTGCCGGAGTGAAATTATATAGCCACTTTGAAAAACAGTACCAACAGATTAGCAGTTTCTGAGAAAGTTATGACACAGCAATTTCACTCCTAAGTATCTAAAGGAATAAAAACTTATGTTCATATGAAAATTACACATTTATAACAGCTTTATTTATAATCACTGAAAACAGAACACACCCCAAATAGCCTTCAAAGTACATTCATATATTAGAAAATGACTTAGCAACAAAAATGAACAAACTATTAACAACACAAAACAATGTGGATAAATCTCAAATGTCACATAAAAGCCAAACTCAAAAGGCTACACACTATATGATTTCATTTATTATATGACATTATAGAAAAGGCAAAGTTATAAGAACAGGAAAAATACTAATGATTACCAGGGTTATCAGGTGGGAATAGGGGCTGACTACAAACATCAAGAGGGAATTCTGGAGGGTAAAGGAACAGCTTAAATCCTAAATAACATAAAAAAGCAAAACAAGTAAGACATTTAAAAATGGAATCTTCATTTTAAGCTACATGAAGAGACAGGAATAATCCAAAGGATCCAAATACTAATAAAAGCTACTAAAAACAAGACCGGGAGTGGACTGTGGCTCAGATCATGAACTCTTTATTGTCAAATTCATACTTAAATTGAAGAAAGTAGGGAAAACCACTAGATCATTCAGGTATGACCTAAATCAAATCCCTTACGATCATACAGTGGAAGTGAGAAATAGATTTAAGGGCCTAGATCTGATAGACAGAGTGCCTGATGAACTATGGACAGAGGTTCATGACATTGTACAGGAGACAGAAATCAAGACCATCCCCAGGGAAAAGAAATGCAAAAAAGCAAAATGGCTGTCTGAGGAGGCCTTACAAATAGCTGTGAAAAGAAGAGAAGCAAGAGGCAAAGGAGAAAAGGAAAGATACACCCATTTGAGTGCAGAGTTCCAAAGAATAGCAAGGAGAGATAAGAAAGCCTTCCTCAGCGATCAATGCAACGAAATAGAGGAAAACAATAGAATGGGAAAGACTAGAGATCTCTTCAAGAAAATCAGAGATACCAAGGGAACATTTCATGCAAAGATGGGCTCGATAAAGGACAGAAATGGTATGGACCTAACAGAAGCAGAAGATATTAAGAAGAGGTGGCAAGAACACACAGAAGAACAGTACAAAAAAGACCCAGATAATCACGATGGTGTGATCACTCACCTAGAGCCAGACATCCTGGAATGTGAAGTTAGGTGGGTCTTAGGAAGCACCACTACAAACAAAGCCAGTGGACGTGATGGAATTCCAGTTGAGCTAATTCAATTCCTAAAAGATGATGCTGTGAAAGTGCTGCACTCAATATGCCAGCAAATTTGGAAAACTCAGCAGTGGCCACAGGACTGGAAAAGGTCAGTTTTCATTCCAATCCCAAAGAAAGGCAATGAAAAAGAATGCTCAAACTATTGCACAATTGCACTCATCTCACACGCTAGCAAGTAATGCTCAAAATTCTCCAAGCCAGGCTTCAGCAGTATGTGAACCATAAACTTCCAGATGTTCAAGCTTGTTTTAGAAAAGGCAGAGGAACCAGAGATCAAATTGCCAACATCTGCTAGATCATCGAAAAAGCAAGAGAGTTCCAGAAAAACATCTATTTCTGCTTTATTGACTATGCCAAAGCCTCTGACTGTGTGGATCACCACAAACTGTGGAAAATTCTTCAAGAGATGGGAATACCAGACCACCTGACCTACCTCTTGAGAAATCTGTATGCAGGTCAGGAAGTAACAGTTAGAACTGGACATGGAACAACAGACTGGTTCCAAATAGAAAAAGGAGTAAGTCAAGACTGTATATTGTCACCATGCTTATTTAACTTATATGCAAAGTACATCATGAGAAACGCTGGACTGGATGAAGCACAAGCTGGAATCAAGGTTGCCAGGAGAAATATCAATAACCTCAGATATGCAGATGACACCACCCTTATGGCAGAAAGTGAAGAAGAATTAAAAAGCCTCTTGATGAAAGTGAAAGAAGAGAACAAAAAAGTTGGCTTAAAGCTCAACATTCAGAAAACATCATGGCATCCAGTCCCATCACGTCATGGGAAACAGATGGGGAAACAGTGGAAACAGTGGCAGACTTTATTTTTCTGGGCTCCAAAATCACTGCAGATGGTGACTACAGTCATGAAATTAAAAGACGCATACTTCTTGGAAGGAAAGTTATGACCAACCTAGACAGCATATTAAAAAGCAGAGACATTACTTTGTCAACAAGGGTCCGTCTAGTCAAGGCTTGGTTTTTACAGTGGTCATGTATGGATGTGAGAATTAGACTTTAAAGAAAGGTGAGTGCCAAAGAATGGATGCTTTTGAACTGTGGTGTTGGAGAAGGCTCTTGAGAGTCCCTTGGACTACAAGGAGATCCAACGAGTCCATCCTAAAGATCAGTCCTGGGTGTTCTTTGGAAGGACTGATGCTGAAGCTGAAACTCCAATACTTGGGCCACCTGATGCAAAGAACTGACTCATTTGAAAAGACCCTGATGCTGGGAAAGATTGAAGGTGGGAAGAGAAGGGGACCACAGAGGATGACATGGCTGGAGGGCATCACCAACTCAATGAACAAGAGTTTGAGTAAACTTCGGGAGTTGATGATGGACAGGGAGGCCTGGCATACTGCAGTCCATGAGGTCGCAAAGAGTTGGACACGACTGAGCGACTGAACCGAACTGAAAAACAGTTAAGACAGGGCAGAAGTTACATAGGAGGATGTAGAAAGAAAAACTACAGGAGTAGAGAGCAAGTCTAACCACAGAAATTACCAGAAAGCACAAGCAAAAATACACCTCTTCAATGACAACACTATTTTTCTTCAAAAAAAAAAAGAAAAAATGTGGAGGAGGTAGTTCTAAGAACCCATCCATCCACAGAAACTTACATCAATTGAGCAAAAACTGTCAGAGTCAAATTTGCCAAAACTCTGGAAAGTGGTGAAAGCTTTATGTCAACCAAGCAAATACTGAAACAAAATAAAGGTGACTTAAAAACAGTATAAAAACCTTAAGGCATTTTTATTTCCCCCTTCTTCAGTCTTGGGTCAATAACAATCTTGAATGCCCTAGCCCACATTCCAACGGTTGGACCCTTGACCCTAGTTCTACAGGGAGCAGAGTATACTTTGTTTTCAAAGAATTTGTTTGTCTATTGTGACCTGTGTGGGGCTACCTCAAGGACTGATTGAGGGCACTCTCCTTTGATCACTCTGGATCTCTTCAGACAGAAAAGTAGCTATCAAGGGGCAATTCTTTGAAAAAGAATTTAAGGAAAATGAAAAATCCACTACCAGAACTTCCCTGGTGGTCCAGGGGCTAAGACTCTGTGCTCCCAATATAAGGATCCATGGTTCAATCTCTGGGCAGGGAACTAGATCCCTTATGCCACAACTAAGAGTTTATATGGTGCAACTAAAGATCCCACGTGCCACAACTAAGACTCAGCAGAGTCAAATAAGTAAATAAAAATAAATATTTAAAAAGAAAAAAAATTAAAATCCGCTGCCTTTTGGGACAAAATATTACAGTTAAGTGAAATAAGACATGTCTAAAATCTGGAGAGAAAGCTGCAAAGTGAATTTCTTTGGGAAATTAGGGCACTGAAAAACATGTGGGGAATTTACAAGGACATGCACATGTCCAAGGTAAGACACCTACTCACAGAAAACAACTGGCTCATCTCTAGGCATAGCATGAACAGGAAATAAAGGCTAACATGGAGTTTCATACAGCCCAGCTGAGTGTTAGCATGCCCCAACACAGAGCCAGCCTGCAAAGACGAGGAAAGAATTTCCTTTCTTCCTTTTCTCTTTCCTCTTATTTTCTTTGTTACTCAAGGTGTTCAGGAAATCTCTCTCTTAACACTAGCAGATCACAGCTAAAGAAAAAGAGATTTCAGATACTGTTACACATATAATGTTTATGTCCTCCCAACCCCTTTCAAACTTCTATGCTAAAGTCCTAAGGGCTAGTGTGATGATGCATGGGGATGAGCCTTTGGAAGGTAATTAGGTTTTGTTGTTCTTCGGTCGCTCAGTCGTGTCCGACTCTTTGAGACCACACGGACCTCTGCACGCCAGACTTCCCTGTCCTTCACCATCTTCTGAAGTTTGCTCAAACTCATGTCCATTGAGTAGGTGATGCCAACCAACCATCTCGTCTTCTGTCGTCCCCTTCTCCTCCTGCCTTCAATCTTTCCCAGCATCAGGGTCTTTTCTATACAATCGGCTCTTCCCATCCAGGTGGCCAAAGTATTAGAACTTCAGCTTGAGCATCAGGCCTTCCAAAGAATACTCAGGACTGATTTCCTTTAGAATTAACTAGTTTGATCTCTCTGCAAGTCTCTCTCAAGAGTCTTTCCCAAAAGCACAGTTAGAAGGCATCAATTCTTTAGCACTCAGCCTACTTTATGGTCCCAACTCTCACATCCATAGCTTTGATAAGAAGGACCTTCATTGGTAAAGTAATGTCTCTGCTTTTTAATATGCAATCTAGGTTGGTTACAGTTTTTCTTCCAAGGAGCAAGCGCCTTTTAATTTCATGGTCACAATCACCATCTGCAGTGATTTTGGAGCCCAAGAAATAAGTCTCTCAATGTTACCATTGTTTCCCCATCTATTTGCCATGAAGTGATGAGACCGGATGCCATGATACTAGTTTTTTGAATGCTGAGTTTCAAGCCAGCTTTCTCACTCTCCTCTTTCACACTCATCAAGAGGTTCTTTAGTTCCTCTTCACTTTCTGCCATAAGGGCGGTGTCGTCTGCATATCTGAGGTTATTGCTATGTCTCCCGGCAATCTTGATTTCAGTTTGTGCTTCTTCCAACCCAGCATTTTGCATGATGTACTCTGCATCCAAGTTAAATAAGCAGGGTAACAATATACAGCCTTCACGTACTCCTTTGACAATTTTGAACCAGCCCATTGTTCCATGTCTGGTTCTAACTGTTGCTTCTTGACCGGCATACAGGTTTCTCAGGAGGCAGGTAAGGTGGTCTGGTATTCCCATCTCTTCAAGAATATTTCAGTTTGTTGTAATCCACATAGTCTAAGGCTTTAGCATACTCAATGAAGCAGATTTTTTACGGAATTCTCTTGCTTTTTCTATGATCCATTGGATGTTGGCAATTTGATCTCTGGTTCCTCCACCTTTTCTAAATCCAGCTTGAACATCTGGAAGTTCTCCATTCATGTACTGTTGAAGCCTAGTTTGCAGAATTTTGAGCATTACTTTGCTATCATGTGAGATGAATGTAATTGTGCAGTAGCTTGAACATTCTTTTCCATTGCCTTTCTTTGGGACTGGAATGAAAACTGACCTTTTCCAGTCTTGTGGCCACTGTTGAGTTTTCCAAATTTGCTGGCATATTGATTGCAACATTTGAACAGCATCATCTTTTAGGATTTGAAATAGCTCAGCTGGAATTCCATCACCTACACTAGCTTTGTTCATAGTGATGCTTCCTAAGGCCCATGTGACTTTGCACACCAGGATGTCTGGCTCCAGGTGAGTGATCACACCATCATGTTAGGTTTAGACAAGGTCATAAAGGTGGAGCCCTAATGATAGCATTAGTGCCCCTTGGACAAAGAGGGCTTGCTCTAGTTCCCTCATCTGTCTCTCAAGGCCATGCGAGAAGAAAGTGAGAAGGTGGTCATCTGTAAGTCAGAAGAGAGTTGCTGCTGCTGCTGCTAAGTCGCTTCAGTCATGTCCAACTTTGTGAGACCCCATAGACGGCAGCCCACAGGCTCCCCCGTCCCTGGGATTCTCCCGGCAAGAACACTGGAGTGGGTTGCCATTTCCTTCTCCAATGTATGCAAGTGAAAAGTGAAAGTGAAGTCGCTCAGTCGTGTCCAACTCTTCATGACCCAATGGACTGTAGCCTACCAGCCTCCTCTGTCCATGGGATTTTCCAGGCAAGAGTACTGGAGTGGGGTGCCATGAAAAGAGTTATCAGAATTCAATTGTGCCAGGAACATGATCTCAGAGTTCTAGTCTTTACAACTGTGCAAAAATAGATTTCTGTTATTCGGTATTTTGTTATAGTAGCCTTAGCAGATTAAGACAGAAACCACTCATAACCAAATAAATTACAAAAATAGTTTATAAAAAGTCACTAAACAAACAGAAAACTACAACCCACAGAAAGCAACAAAAACAAGCCATGAGTAATGAGGAAGAATCTTATTTCCCAAGTTATCAAGCTACGATATTTTAAATACCACTGTTCAAAAAAAATTATGACACATGCAGGTAAACAAAAAGGATGGTCCATTCAAAGCAGAAGTGAAGTGAAGTGAAGTCACTCAGTCGTGTCTGACTCTTTGTGACCCCATGGGCTGTAGCCTACCGGGCTCCTCTGTCCATGGGATTTTCCAGGCAAGAATTCAAAAGAGAAGTAAATAGAAACTATCTATGAGGAAAGAACAGAAATCCGACTTACTAGAGAAAGACTTTTAATCACTATCTCAAATATGCTAAAAAAAACTCAATAAAAAACATTAAAAAAGAACTAATGAAAATCAGAAGGATGACATGTGAACAAATGGAGAATATCAATAAAGAGATAAAGATTATTTCACAAAACAACAAAGAAATCTAGAACTGAACAGTACAATAACTGAAATGAAAAATTAGCTATAGGATTTTAACAGCAACTTTAGGCAGGCACAAGAAAGATCAGAGAACTTGAGGACTAGTCCAGCTAAAATTATTCAGTCTCAGAAACACAAAGAAAAATGAACAGAGCCTAAGAGATATTATGGGACCCCAATAAGTGTACCAGTACATGCAGAACAGGGAGTCTCAGAAGGAAAAGAAGGAAGAGAAAAATATTTGATGAAATAATAGCTGAAAACATCCTAAAAAACTTCCTAAATTTGACCAAAGATAGGAAACCACATATTCATGAAGTTCAACATGCTCCAAGAAGGATAAATGAAAGATACCCACAGCAAAACACATTATGATTAAGCTGTGCATGCTTAGTCACTCAGTCATATCCAACTCTTTGTGACCCTATGGACTGTAGCCTGCCAGGCTCTTCTGTCCATGGGATTTTCCCAGCAAGAATACTGGAGTGGGTTGCCACTTCCTCCTCCAGGGGATCCTCCTGACCCAGGGACCAAACCCATGCCCTCCCACATCTTCTGCACTGCTGGTGGATTCTTTACCATTGAGCCACCAGGAAAGCCCATGATTAAGCTATCAAAAGCCAAAAAGAACCTTGAAAATAACAAGAGAAAAGTATTTCATGTATAAGGAATCCTCAATAAGATTAAAAGCTAATTTCTCATCAGAAAATATAAAGGTTAGGAGGCAGTGTGATACATATTTAAAGTGAAAAACAAAAACTGTGAACCAAAGGGAAAAAACTGAGGGAGTAATATTTTCCTAGCTAAACAAAAGCTGAAGGAGACTGTCACTACTAGATCTATGCTTCAAGAAATGCTAAGTGGGAAATGAAAAGACACTAGACAGTCACTGAAAGCTATACAAAGAAATAAAAACACGGGTAAACAGGTAAATATTAAAGCCAGTATTATTGTGCTTTTGATTTGTAACTCCTCTTTTTTCTGTATGATTTAACAAAAAATGCACAAAACAATAACTATAAATTGATGTTAATGGGCACGTAATATATAAAGGCACAACATGTGATTACAGCATAAAGGAAGAGAGATAGAAGCACAGCTGTATACTGCTGAAGCTGGTGTTAATTCAAAACAGAAAAACTTAAAAATATACCAAAAAGGAAATGAGAAAGGAATCAAATCAGTACAATATAAAAAAGTCAAACACGAAAGGCAGTAATGAAGGAACAGGGCAGGGAGTGGGGAGAGATAACACATTAAAAAAACAGCAAAATGGCACAATTAAATGTTTCTTTATCAGTTATTATTTTAAGTATAAAAGGATTAAACACACCAATTAAAAGGCAAAGATTAGCAGAAGGAATAAAAAGACATGACTCAACTAAAGGTGATCTACAAGAGACTAAGATTCAAAGACAAAACTAAGTGGAAAGTAAAAGGACGGAAAGGTATGCAAAAGAGAGCTTGGGTGGCTGTACCAATATGAGATAAAATGGACTTTAAATATTTAAAAAATTATAGGATAGTTAAAAGGGTATTATATATTGATAAAAGGGACAATCCTCAGAAGATATAAAAACAATAAACATATAGATAATAATAACAGAGCCTCCAAAATGTACTAAGAAAAAATTGACAGAATTGAAGGGAGAAACAGTTATACAATAATAGTCGGAGATGTTAATACCCTACCATCACTATGGTACAGAACAACTAGAAAGAAGACCAATAATGAAATAAAAACCTTGAAAAATATTATAAGCCAACTAGATATAACAGACATTTGCAGAATACTCCACTCCCAAACAACAGAAATATGTATTTTTCTTTAGAGCATACAGAATATTCTCTAGGGTAACACATTATACATAGCCACAAAACAAGTTTCAATAAATTTTCAAACACTAAAGACATACAAAAGATTTTTTCACTACCAAAAATGAATGTACAGCTATAAACATCTTCATTTTAAAAAACAAAAGATCTCAAGCCAATAATCTAATTTTATACCTTAAGGAACAGAAAAAGAACTAACTAAACCCAAAGCCAGCAAAAGGAAGAAAACAATAAAATCAGAATAAAATTAATAAAATACAGAATAAAAAATAGATAAAACTAACAACACCAAAAGTTGTTTCTTCAAAAAGACTAACAAAATTGACAAACTTCTAGCTAGATGAAGAATAAGAGAAAGAAGACTCAAATTACTAAAGTCAGAAGTGAAAGTAGGGATATCACTACTGACCTTATGCAAATAAAAATATAAAAATAATGTTATGAACAATTATATGAAAATGTATTAGGTATCCCAGATGAAATGGAAAAATCCCTAAAAAACAAACTACCAAAACTGACTCAAGAAAAAAATAGAAAATCCAAATTGACTTACATGCAAAAAGATTGTATCAGCAATCAAAAGGGTAATCAAAAGGCTTCCAACAAAGAAAAGACAAGAATGAGATGGCCTCACTGTTAAATTCTACCAATCATTAAGAGAATTAATACAAATCCTTCTGTAACATTTCCAAAAAACTGAAGAGGAAACACTTCCTAAGTCAGTCTATGAGGTCACTATGACCCTAATAACAAAGTCAGACAAACAGAGCATAAGGAAAGAAAACTAGAGACCTATATACGTTACAGATAAAGGTGAAAAAAAACCCTCAGCATAATACTAGCAGTATGGAATAAACTACATATTAAGAGTATAAGGCATGATCAAGTGGAATATTACAGGATTGCAAGGGGGTTCAACAAAGAGGAATCATTATACCACATTCTTAAGCTGAAGGAAAAACAAAACAAAATAACATGATGCGTTCAAATGATGCAGAAAAAGAATCTGAAAAGCCAACAAACTTTCATGGTAAAAATAGACTATGAATAA
Source organism: Bubalus kerabau (assembly GCF_029407905.1). Classification (NCBI taxonomy): domain Eukaryota; kingdom Metazoa; phylum Chordata; class Mammalia; order Artiodactyla; family Bovidae; genus Bubalus; species Bubalus kerabau. The sequence continues at coordinate 95,917,119 of NC_073629.1, read as the reverse complement.
AAAGGAACTTCTTTAACATGATAAAAGACACTTATGAAAAACCCAGAACTAAATCATACTCAATTATGAAAAACTAAAAGCTTTTATTTACCCTAAGATCAAGAACAAGATAGGATGCCCACTTTTGCCACTTCTATGCAACATTATATAGAAAATTCTAGCAGATCAATTAGGCAAGAAAAAGAAATGAAAAACATCAAAATTGGAATAGAAGCAAACTATCCATATTCCCAGATGACAAGATCATACACAAAATCCTAAGGAATTCACACACACACACACACACACACACACATATATACCCCCAACCAACCATTAGAGCTAATAAATTCAGCAAAGTTGAAGGATAAAAGATCAATGCACCAAACTAGGTTATATTTGCTACATACACTAGCAAAGAACAATCTGAAAAGGCTCTTAGAAAAATAATTCTCTTTATGATGTGGTCTAAAAGAATAAAATATCTAGGAATAAATTTAACCAAGGAAGTGAAAGATTGGTACAGTGAAAACTACAAAATATGATTAAAAGAAACTTTAAAAGACCTAAATAAGTGAAAAAACATCAAATGTTCACAGATTCTAAGATTTACTTTCATTAAGAGTACCCAAAGTAATCTACAAATTCCATACAATCCCTATCAAAATTCCAATAGCTTTTTTTGTAGAAATGGAAAACCCAATCCTCAGATTCATATAGAACAGCAAGGAATCCACAATAGTTATAATAATCTTGGGAAAAGAAAAACTTGAAAGACTCACACTTGGTTATTTCAAAACTTACTATTAAAAAGAACTGAGAGTCCAAAACTGAACATATACATCTATCAGCAATTGCTTTTTCAAAAATGTGCAAAAACAATTCAATAGGGAAAGAACAGTCTATTCCACAAACAGTGCCAAGAAAACTGGATATTCATATCACATGCAAAATAATGAATCTGGACCCCTACTTTACACCATATACAACAATTGACTCAAAATGGATTAACAACGTATATATAAGACCTCAAAACATTAAACTCTTTGAAAAAAATAAAAGGGTATATCTTTAAGACCTCAGATTTGGTAAAGAGTTCTTAGACATGACATTTAAACAATGAGGAACAAAGAATGGTCAAACAATTGCACTCATTTCACATGCTAGCAAGATAATGCTCAAAATCCTTCAAGCTAGGCTTCAATAGTATGTGAACCATGAGCTTCCAATGTACAAAATGGATTTAGAAAAGGCAGAGGAACCAGAGATCAAACTGCGAAAATCTGCTGGATCACAGAGAAAGCAAGGTAATTCCAGAAAACATCTACTTTTGCTTCACTGACCATGCTAAAACCTTTGACTGTGTGGATCACAACAAACTGTGGAAAATTCTTAAAAGAGATGGGAATCCCAAACCACTTTACCTGCCTCTTGAGAAACATGTATGCAGGTCAAGAAGCAACAGTTAGAATAAAACATGGAAGAATGGACTGGTTCAAATTTGTAAAGGAAGTTAAGTCAAGGCTGTATGTTGTCACCCTGCTTATTTAACTTTTATGCAGAGTACATCATGGAAATGCCAGGCTGGATGAAGCACAAGCTGGAATCAAGATTGCTGGGAGAAATATCAATAACCCTCAGATATGCAAATGAAAACACCCTTACAGCAGAAAGCAAAGAGGAACTAAAGAATCTCCTGATGAAGGTTTAAGAGAAAGTGAAAAAGCTGGCTCAAAACTCAACATTTAAAAAACTAAGATCATGACATCCAGTCCCATCACTTCATAGCAAACAGATGGGGAAACAATGAAAACAGTGAGAGAATTTATTTTCTTGGCCTCCAAAATCACTGTAGACAGTGACTGCAGCCATGAAATTAAAAGACACTTGCTCCCTGGAAGAAAAGCAATGACAAACCTAGACAGTGTATTAAAAAGCAGAGACATTACTTTGCTGACAAAAGTCCATACTGTCAAAACTATGGTTTTTTCAGTAGTTATGGACAGATGTGAGTTGGACCATAAAGAAGGCTGAGCCCTGAAGAACTGATGCCTTCAAACTGTGGTGCCAAAGAAGATTTTTGAGAGTCCCTTGGACTTCAAGGGACTCTAACCAGTCAAGGCTAAAGGAAATCAGTCCTGAATATTCATCGGAAGGACTGGTGTTGAAGCAGAAGCTTCAATACTTTGGCCATGTGATGCAAAGTGCCAACTCACTGGAAAAGACCCTGATGCTGGGAAAGAGTGAAGGCAGGAGAAGAGGGCGACAGAGGATGAGATGGTTTGATGGCATCACCAACTCAACGGACATGAGTTTGAGCAAACTCCGGGAGATGGTAATGGACAGCAAAGCCTGGCATGCTGCAGTCCATGGGGTCGCAAAGTGTGGGACATGACCTAGTGACTAAACAAGAACAAATAGTTGACTTATAGTATCATGTTAGTTTCAGGTGTACAGCACAAGGATCCAGATAGCCAGATAAGATTCCTTTTCGGATTCTTTTCTTTTATATGTTATTACAAAATATTCAGTATAGTTCCCTATGCTATACACTAGGTTCTTGTTGGTTATCTACTTTATATAGAGTAGTGTACATATGTTAATGACAATCTGCTAATTTATCCCTCCTTCCAACCCCATTTCCCCTTTAGTAACCATAAATTTGTTTTCTATGTCTGTGAAGACTGCTTTAATATTTAAAACATTTTTCCCAACCCTGGAGTAATTCCGGAGTCCTTATTCTGCCTGCAGCACACCAGGCTTCCCTGTCCATCACCAACTCCTGGAGCTTGCTCAAACTCATGCTCATCGAGTCGGTGATGCCATCCAACCATGTCATCCTCTGTTGTCCCCTTCTTCTCCTGCCTTCAATCTTTCCCACCAAGAGGGTCTTTTCCAATGAGTCAGTTCTTTGCATCAGTATTGGGAGCTTCAGCTTCAGCATCAGTCCTTCCAATGACTGTTCAGAACTGATTTCCTTTAGGATTGACTGGTTTGATCTCCTTGCAGTCCAAGGGGCTCTCAAGAGTCTTCTCCAACACCACAGTTCAAAAACATCAATTCTTCGGTGCTCAGCTTTCTTTATAGTCCAATTCTCACATCCATACATGACTACTGGGAAAACCATAGCTTTGACTAGACAGACCTTTGTCAGCAAAGTAATGTCTCTGCTTTTTAGTATGCTATCTAAGTTGATCATAGCTTTTCTTCCAAGGAGCAAGCATCTTTTAATTTCGTGGCTGCAGTTACTATCTGCAGTGATTTTGGAGGCCAAGAAAATAAAGTCTCTCACTGTTTCCATTGTTTCCCCATCTGTTTGCCATGAAGTGATGGGACCAAATGTCATGATCTTAGTTTTTTAAATGTTGAGTTTTAAGCCAGCATTTTCACCTTCCTCTTTCACTTTCATCAAGAGGCCTTCAGTATCTCTTTATATAAAGATCTGCATAAGAATGTTAGGTCGGTGTTATCCATGATAGTCAAAAAGTAACTAACAACTCAAATATCCATTAACAAGTGAACAGATACATAAAATGTGAAATATTTATATAATATAAATACAATATAATACTCGTTGTTGTTCAGTCACCAAGTTGTGTCCGACTCTTTTGTGACCCCATGGACTGCAGCACACTAGGCTTCTATGTCCCTCACCATCTCCTGGAGTTTGCCCAAGTTCATGCCCATTGCGTCAGTGATGCCACTCAGCCATATCATCCATCCTCTGTTGCCCTCTTCTCCTTCTGCCTTCAATTTTTCCCAGCATCAGGGTCTGTTCCAATGAGTTGGCTATTTGCATCACATGGCCAAAGTATTGGAGCTTCCGCTTTAGCATCAGTATTTCCAATGAGTATTCAGGATTGATTTCTTTTAAGATTAACTGGTTTGATCTCCTTGCTGTCCAAGGGACTCTCAAGAGTCTTCTCCAGCACCACAATTAGAAAGCATCAATTATTCGGTGTCTGCCTTCTTTATGGTCCAGCTCTCACAACTATATGTGACTACTGGAAAGACCATAGCCTTGACTATATGGACCTTTGTTGGAAAAGTGATGTCCTTGCTTTTTAACACATTGTCTAGGTTTGTCATAGCTTTCCTGCCAAGAAGCAATCGTCTTTTAATTTCATGGCTGCAGTCACAATCCACAGTGATTTTAGAGCCAAAGAAGAGGAAATCATATAATATAATACTTGTTGTTCAGTCACCAAGCCGTGTCTGACAATACTACTCAGTAGTAAAAAAAAAAAAAAAAAAAGAATGAATTTCTGATACATGCATCAATGCAGATAAATCTTGAAAATACTGAGTTCAAGTAGCAAATACAAAATGTATATGCTACATTATTCCATATACATGATATTCAAAACTAGAAAACACTTATCTAGTGATAGAAATAAGGACAATAATTGCTTCTGGAGGTGAACCGATGGGTCAGAGACATGAAAGAACTTCTGAGGGTGACACATGTGTTCTTTATCTTAATTGGAGCTATGGTTTCATGAGCATACTTTTGTTGAAATTTGTCAAACTGTATTACTAAAGGTATACCTCAACAACAACAAGAAAACCTACTAGGGAAAATTTTAATGAATGATTGGAAAGCGTCTGCCTGCAATGCAGGAGACCTGGGTTCGATCCCTGGGTCAGGAAGATCCCCTGGAGAAGGAAATGGCAACCCACTCCAGTATTCTTGCCTGGAGAATCCTGTGGACAGAGGAGCCTGGTGGGCTACAGTCCACAGGGTCGCAAAGAGCCGGACACGACTGAGTGATCTATAGATAGAACTCTATCTCACTCCATGCCTTCATTAATTCACTCAAAAAATATTTTTTGAGGATCAGCTACATTCTTGGCACCAGTTTAGGGCTGGGGATACAGTGAATAAATATAGAAAACCCTGCTTTCATTACACATGCATTGTAAAGGGAGGATACAGACAATAAATAAGAAATATAGTTTAAATACATACATATATTTAAGATAGTTAATAAACTGAGTATTAAAGCAAGGGGAATATGCAACATTAATAACAGACTGAAATTTCTGATAGGTTGACCAGTGAAGACCAACAGTAGGAAGATAACTTTGGGGCTTATATCTATGACTTGGTTGTATAAATGGAATGTAACTGGATATGGCATTATAATTCTGAGCCTAAGGCTTTAGTTATCATAAGTTTGTGCCTGTCCCCTTACATCTATGTCAACATCAAATATGTTAACCCAGACAATCACTGGGTTATCTGCAGTCCCCTAAAGAGGATCTTAAAATGAATATGTACAGGACCTATCTGAGCCCAGCAAGGAGCCAAGTTCAACTAGATCTATACCTTGAAGTCAACTCACAGCAAGTGGCTGAATGAGAATAAGTAATTGTTGTTTTAAATTACTAAACTATAGGGTGGCTTGTTGCTTAGCAATAGCATTAGTTTGGAAGAAAATACTGTCTGAGATTTACATTTTAAAAAATACTCTAGCAGTACTATATAATTACAAAAATTATTGTATAAATTACAAAAAAGAGACTTCAGAATATATCCTTGAGTGAAGAAAAAAAAGTTGTAGAAAGTTTGTGTAATATGCTATCAACTATTTAAGATAAACACAAACAGGAGGGCTCAATTGGTAAAGACTCTGCTTGCAATGCACAAGACCCTGGTTCGATTCCTCGGTCGGGAAGACCCACTGGAGAAGGGACAGGCTACCCAGTGTTGTAACCTCATGCATAGCAAACTGCCTGGCACATAAGTAGACCACTCTATTAATATTTGTTGAAAGGATAAATGGATGATTTTTATACAAACACATTTCTCATGCACTGCTCAAGCATTTTAGACACATTAATTCATAACTGTGTCATCATCCTTACAAGATAAAGTATCACTGATGAGAAAACTTAAACTTAAAGAGATCAAGTCACATATCCAGTTGGTCACCTGTTAATACTTGGTGGCAGAACTAAAATCTAAATCTACAACCAGAAAACTAAAGCATTCAACCTTTCCACTGCTGCTGCTGCTAAGTCACTTCAGTCGTGTCCGACTCTGTGCAACCCCATAGATGGCAGCCCACCAGGCTCCCCCGTCCCTGGGATTCTCCAGGCAAGAACACTGGAGTGGGCTGCCTTTCCTTCTCCAATGCATGGAAGTGAAAAGTGAAAGTGAAGTCACTCAGTCGTATCCGACTCTTCACGACCCCATGGACTACACCCTACCAGGCTCCTCCGCCCATGGGATTTTCCAGGCAAGGGTACTGGAGTGGGGTGCCATTGCCTTCTCCGAACCTTCCACTACAATCCTGCAAATTTCATCAAGGTATTAACATTAAAAAAGGAAGGGTATCTGTAGCACAGTCTCAGGAAGGCTTGGGTTGTTCCCCAGTTTCCTCAAGAAGAGCAAACTGTCACTTCTTTTTCCTCTTCCAGAGACTGTATCTAGATGCATTCAGGATAGTCCAGTGTTTGACCTACCATCATAGGCTGTCCTACAATACAGCTTCTAACAAAACCAGGACGTCCAGAGGTTCCCTGGTAATTGTTTACCTTTATACTAAGAATTCTGGGAAAGAACAAAAATCTGCCCAGGCAGACTCCAAGGAGTTTGCACTGTGAGACCTACAGTTCTTGGAGGTTGTCTAAAAACAAAAAAACACATCAGCCAGGCCTATGGTAGTTCCATGTGTGCTAAATGTGTCCATGACAGGATCAAGTTCATTCTCCTTATCAAGGAGCAGAAAACCAGTGTGTGAAATATTAAAAGCACAAGTACAGAGTCAGAAAGTGAAATTTTAAAAATGAAACTTTTTTTCAGACTTCCCCGGTGGTCCAGTGGTTAGGGGTCTACCTGCCAATGCAGGGGACTCAGGTTCAATTCCTGCTCTGGCAAGACTCCAGTGTGCCACAACTACTGAGCCCACACACCGCAACTACTGAAACCCACCAGCCGTAGAGCCCATACTCCGCAACAAGAGAAGCTACCACAATGAGAAGCCCACAAACCATAACTGGAGAGTAACCCCCAGTCATCAAAATTAGAGAAAGACGACACACAGCAACGGAGACCCAGCACAGGCAAAAATAAATGAAAATTAATTAATTTTTTTTTAAGTTAGATCTTCTCCATTTACTTTCAACTACACCAAACAGAATTTTGCTTTTGATGCCACAGGCATATAAATAAGTATACAAAATTAGGCCAATAAAAATAATTTTTTACTCTAAGCTTAATTTCCCCCTAAATAAGTATATGATAATACAGAGAATGAACTAATGCTCCTTTCTAGCGTCCAGCATCAGTTATTCTTCAGACTTAGCTCACTGGAAAACTGCTTTTCCAAAACTACTGTAATTAGAGTATCAAAGTGAAGTGAAGTCACTCAGTCATGTCCTACTCTTTGTGACCCCATGGACTGTAGCCTACCAGGCTTCTCTGTCCATGGGATTCTCCAGGCAAGAGTAGTGGAGTGGGTTGCCATTTCCTTCTCCAGGGGATCTTCCCGACCCAGGGATCAAACCCAGGTCTCCCACATTGCAAGCAGACGCTTTACCCTCTGAGCCATCAGGGAAGCAGAGTATCAAAACAAAACAAAAAATCTGAGTGACTTACTTAGCATTTAATCACATTCCATTTTGAAATGTGGGAGACATAAAGTCAAAAGATGACTTGGATTTTAAGCCATAAAGGCTTAAAGTCCCTCATACATGAAGTCCTAGAAAAACACAATTCTTTCTGTTCTCTTATGATTCTCTGCAACAATCACTTTGCATTTAATTCTACTCTGCCTTATACTACCATTTGCCTCATAATGCTATTAATGAAATTTAGGGCACCTCAAACATAATGCCACTTTTCTGGTAAGTAATATTTACTAAATTTTTAGGCATCCTCAGGTTAGAAAGTTAAAAAAAGGTTCAGTTCAGTTCAGTTCAGTCACTCAGTCGTGTCCGACTCTTTGCGACCCCATGAATCGCAGCACGCCAGGCCTCCCTGTCCATCACCAACTCCCGGAGTTCACCCAGACTCACGTCCATCAAGTCAGTGATGCCATCCAGCCATCTTATCCTCTGTCATCCCCTTCTTCTCCTGCCCCCAACCCCTCCCCGCATCAGAGTCTTTTCCAATAAGTCAACTCTTCGCATGAGGTGGCCAAAGTACTGGAGTTTCAGCTTTAGCATCAGTCCTTCCAAAGAAATCCCAGGGCTGATCTCCTTCAGAATGGACTCGTTGGATCTCCTTGCTGTCCAAGGGACTCTCAAGAGTCTTCTCCAACACCACAGTTCAAAGGCATCAATTCTTCGGTGCTCAGCTTTCTTCACAGTCCAACTCTCACATCCATACATGACCACAGGAAAAACCATAGCCTTGACTAGACGAACCTTTGTTGGCAAAGTAATGTCTCTGCTTTTGAATATGCTATCTAGGTTGGTCATAACTTTCCTTCCAAGGAGTAAGTGTCTTTTAACTTCATGGCTGCAATCATCATCTGCAGTGATTTTGGAGCCCAAAAAAATAAAGTCTGACACTGTTTCCACTGTTTCCCCATCTATTTCCCATGAAGTCATGGGACCAGATGCCATGATCTTCGTTTTCTGAATGTTGAGTTTTAAGCCAACTTTTTCACTCTCCACTTTCACTTTCATCAAGAGGCTCTTTAGTTCTTCTTCCCTTTCTGCCATAAGGATGGTGTCATCTGCATATCTGAGGTTATTGATATTTCTCCCAGCAATCTTGATTCCAGCTTGTGCTTCTTCCAGCCCAGTGTTTCTCATGATGTACTCTGCATAGAAGTTAAATAAGCAGGGTGACAATATACAGCCTTGACGTACTCCTTTTCCTATTTGGAACCAGTCTGTTGTTCCATGTCCAGTTCTAACTGTTGCTTCCTGACCTGCATACAAATTTCTCAAGATCAGGTGGTCTGGTATTCCCATCTCTTTCAGAATTTTCCAGTTTATTGTAATCCACACAGTCAAAGGCTTTGGTTAGAAAGTTTAAAAAAAAAAAAAAAACCCTCTAAAGAAAAGAGCATCCTTTTTGGTAGTCTTACAAGACAGAACTTACACTCAAAAATAACCAGGGGGCAAGGCCTCAGACAACACACCAGGCAGGCTCTAAGGTAAAATAAAAAGGCAAGACACAGACTAGGATAAAATATTCATAATACACGTATCTGATGATCCTCAAAGCATTAGGTTGAGGGGCAAAAAAAAGTCAGACTTAAAAGACTGCATGCTATATGATATTGTTTACATGAAGTTTAATAACACGCAAAACTAATCTACAGTGATAGACGTCAGACCTGTGATTTCCTATGAGGGCATAGGGATTGATTGGATGAGGCCTTGGGGGAACTTTTCTAGAACAAGGAAAATATTCTACATCTTTATTAGAATAATGGGATACTACATGGCAATAAAAACTACATATATTCTCACATATGGATGAAATGCAAAAGACTGCATGCTGTATGACTTCATTTATACAAAGATCCAAAAATGGCAAAACTAATTAACCATGATAAAACTCAGAACAGTGGTTCCGGACATTCCTGGTGGTAAAGTGGTTAAGAATTCAACTGCCAATGAAGGGGACATGGGCTCACCACAACTACTGAGCCAGAGCTCAAGAGCCTGCGAGCCACAGCTAGTGACCCCATGTGCTGAGACTACCAAAGGCCGCAGGCCTACAGTCTGTGCTTTGCAAAAGGAGAAGCCACCACAATAAGAAGCCCCAGCACTGCAACTAGAAGAAAATCCATGTGCAGCAAAGAAGACCCAGAGCAACCAAAACAATAATAAATAAAATATTAAAAAAAAAAAAAAAAAAAAAAGAACAGTGGTTTCCTATGAGGCATGGGGATTGACTGGAATAGAATAAGAGGAAAACTTTCTGGAACAATGAAAATACTACGTATTTTCTTATGGTGGTGGTTAAAGGGGTATTGTCCAAGTAAAATGCATTTCAATGAATATGCATTTCACATAAATTAAAATTTTTTTAGTTATAAACAGTAAAATAAAATTTAACTTATCAAAGAAAAACAGCAGAGTAATCAAATTGTCAAACAGCCAAGACTTAATTTCCCTAATGAATTTCTTCAATACTCTGCCAAAATGTTTTAAGTACCCAGCACAGTTAAGTTTACCACTACTTCTAACTCCTTAGTAAAAAATTAATATATAAATAATTAAAAGGCAAAATAAATTTTCAGATAAACAAGAGCTGAGAGCTTCCCACCAACAGATCTTTCTTGATACAAGAAATAGTTAAATTTTTCATGCTGATGGGAAATGATACCAGAAGAAACTTTTATACCAAGAGTGCCAAAGATGGTAAATATATAATATTTTTTCTCATTTCTTGTATTCTTTAAAAGACAATTAACTTTGTAACTTCCTTGGTGGTACAGTGGATAAGAATCAGCCTGCCTACGCAGGGGGCACTGGTTGGATCCCTGGTCTGGGAAGATTCCACATGCCACAGAGCAACTAAGCCCATGTGCCACAGCTACTGAAGCCCGAGCACCCTGGGTCCCATTACAACTAATGAGTCTGCATGCCGCCACCACTGAACCCCACACGCCAGAGCCTGCGCTCCGCAGCGAGAAGCCACCGCAATGAGAAGCCTGCGTGATGCAATCAAGAATAGACTCCGCTCGCCGCAGCTAAAGAAAGCCTGTGCACAGCAACAAAGACCTGGTACAGCCAAAATAATTAATCAATTAACTTTAAGAAAAAAGATAATTAGCTCTTTAAAACAAAAATAATAGCAATGAATTGTGATGTCTTTAACATATGTAGAAGCAACAATATATAAAAATAAAACAAAGGCTGAGAGGAGATAAATCAAAGTATATTCTTTAATTATAAAGTCCTCTCATTATATATACAGTGGTATAATTAAAGTTAGACTGTGCTAATTAAGCTATGTATGTTGTAAACCCCAGAACAACAAGGTGAAAAAAGATGTAGGTGATATGGCAAAATGGTATCAACTGATCTTAGACTCTATCTAAGTGGCAACCACATTAATGAAAATTTCTTCTGAGTGGTTTCAGGTCAGGAATGGCCACAAGAAAAATACATGCAAGATTTAGAAAGCAGAAGAGAAGCATCAAAAAAACTACCCTCCAAAAGTCCAGTTATGGCCCAAAGTGTTATTGCAACCCACATACACTGTTACTGATCTACTGGCTCACCTCATGAACATGCAACAGAGAGAAGGTCCACAATTTCTCCAGGTCTGGATTAATTTTCCTCATGAAAACAGATGCAAAAACCCTTAACAAAACCAAATCCAGGGACATATAGAAAGAATAACACATCATCACTAAGTGGGGTTTCTTCCAGCAATGCAAAAGTAGTTTAACATGAGAGGAGCGAAGGTATCTTTTAACATAAATGACTGTACATTGAAAATCCTCTGCATTCTTTAAAAAGAAAAAGCTTCCAGAGTGATAGATAAATGTTTAAGGTCACAAGATACAAAATATATGACAAAAGTCTATTATTTTCTCAAAAAACTAAACACAGAGCTACTATTTGATCCAGCAATTCTACTTCTGGGTATATACCCAAAAGAACTGAAAGCAGGGACTTGAATAGATTTTTATAGATTTGTGTTCATAGCACAATAAGTCAAAAGATGGAATAACAATAGCACAATAAGTCAAAAGATGGCATCAACTAAAATGTCCATTGACCAATGAATGGATAAACAAGATGTGGCATATACATAACAATAGAATAATATTCAGTCTTAAAAAGGAAGGAAATTCTGACATATGCTACAATAGGGATGAACCATGAGGTCATTATATCAAAATAAGCCAGACACAAAAGGACAAATACTGTATGATTCCACCTCTATGAGGTACCTAGAACAGTCAAATCCATAGACAGAGAAAGAATGGTGATTGCCAGGGGCTAGAGTGAAAGGAGAATGGAGAGTTAATGTTTAACCAGTAAGGCATTTAGTTGGGAAAGATGAAAAAACTCTGGAAAAAATGGTAGTGATTGATATGCACAATAAAGGGCATGTACTTAATGCCACTAAACTGTACACTTAAAAATAGTTAAAAAGGTAAATTTTGTTACACATATTTTAATATACAAAAAGAAAGCGTACATGTAGTTTCACACATACAGTGTTTTTTCAGGTAAAACTAATATATATAATATTAGATTCAAAGTACTGGGTTTTCCTAGAGCATGAGGGACAGAGCAGGGGGAAGTACTGACTAGAAGGAGACTTCTACTTATATTGTTTTCTTAACCTGAATGTCGTTTTCACAGACATGTTCATTTTGTGCAAGTTCACTTTATGATTTGTGTTCTTTACTATATGAATATTACACCACAATGAAGTTTTGTTTTTTGTCTTAGTTAATGACAGATAAACTGATTTTGCTGACTGAGGGCTGGATCATGCTTCATATCTAGATAGGTTTCAAGAACACATAACAGTCTAGCAAATGAGCCCAATATCTACCTGGATGGGTGGGGGTTTGGGAGAGGATTCATGGATATGCACAGCTGAGTCCCTTCACCGTTCACCTGAAACTATCACCACATTGTTAATCATCTATACTCCAATACCAAATACAATGTTTATAAGAAAAAAAAGTCCAGCATCTATACTACAGTAAACATTTATTGCATGCTATCTGTCTTTGGCACATTGAGTATAATTTTTCTCAAGAGGTGAAAATATTGCTTCTGTTTCAAAAATAGTCTAAAATGAAAGTCAACTTCTACTATTAACAACAGAAGTAAACAAAAAATGAAATCTAACAGTGTAATATGAAAATCTCTAAGTATATACGGAAAAGAATGTCAAGGACATATATCTATGTTAAAAAGATTTTTCTACATGTCAAAGTATTTCCAAGGCCCAGATGCTTACTGTCTCAGTTGGATTAAGTCTTTAGAACAAAAATATTATGCATTTAAAAAAAAACTGTTTGGTCAGGTCTTCTAATATTAAAAGCTATAGAGGGCAAGCAAACTGATTAAGTTTTTATTTTTACTTTGATCAAAACAAGTAGTGATTTTTAACACAGGAAATAATACTCAGTAATACTCTCATACAAAAATATCTAATGTGGTTTTAGAATTAAAACAAAAAATTTATTTTCATAATTGTAATTTATATGCAGAAAATTAGAAAGAATATGCTTAAAAAGTGCTACTAAGTTCTGGATTGAATAATTTATAAACTTTATCCTGGACATTACACAGTGATACTTGAACATGAATTCTGTGTTTTAGGAGTATACATGAACTTAAAAATTTAGAGTTGATAAACTTGTATGAATTAATATCCTTCCAAAAAGAGAAAAAAATTGATATTTTATATACTATTTATGGTTCACCTCTTAAAAACAAAACTAGATTATAAGAACTTACATTCTCCTTTATATCCACAAGAGGGAGCAAACATTTAATAAATCTTTATAAGAACTGCATTACATACTAATTTTTACATGAGACTTTTAGGAACAATAATCAGAAAAAATAATAAAACTACCAAAAATATTTGAGTGTCTACCACATACCAGCAGAGTCTACAAAATACAGCAGGTTAAAAGATATAGCCATGATCTCAGATTTCACAGCATATCAGGCAACAAAGTACATCTAGAGACTTGTAAGATAACACAAATAATACTTAGCTTTTTATAGCATCACTGTAAACTAAAGTTTATAAGTATTCAGTCTGACCAGAAACTACAAATGTGATGAAAAGATTAAATAAGTATCAGTAATACATAGTCTACAACTCTAAGAGGCCAATAATATGCATTATGCAATTTATCACATAAAGAATGCACAACAGGCTACAAAATGCCAGTATCTTTTTACCAAGCAGACTTTGATGATCTAAATTACTTTGTCTTTCCATTAAGCTTAATCAAAATGAAAGCAAATTAACATTGACTTAGGGGAATGCTGGGCCGTAGTTAAAGTACTTCAGGAGAGGCATCTTTGAAATGTACTGATTAGTAGTAAAATCATAATGCCAACACTAAAAAGTCTCAATCACAACCTATTAATAACATTTGAATACAATTATTTTTATATGACTTAAAGAACGGGTTCCAAATGGGCATGATTAATTAGGTAGTAATAATCCAGGAGATCTTCCAATTAGGTATGCCTATATAGAAGCAAAACAAATCTGAATCAACACAGAACCAGCAGGTGGCCTAACGGTTAGGACTCCATGCTTTCACTCTTCCGTAGATCCACATCCATCTTTAGCTTAAAGAACTTGTATCAGCATTTCTTATGAAGGGCAGGTCTGCTAGCAATAAACTCTCTCAGGCATTATCTTCTGACAATGTCTTCACTTTCCCTTTCGAAAAATAATTTCACTAAATAAAACTCTATTTTGACTTTTTTTTCAGTACTTAAAGATATCATTTCATTGTCTCCTATATTCCATAATTTGTGATGAGATGTTAACTAACACTCTTGTCACTGTTCTCTTCATAGAATGTCGTTTTTTTCCCTCTGACCGTTTCTAAGACTTTTCTCTCTATCTTTCATTTCCAAGAATTATGCTGTAATGTGCCTATCTGTCAGTTTCTTTGTAATAATCCTACTTGGTGTTCTCAACTTAAATCTCAACTTAAATATATGTCTTGCACCAAGACCCATCAAAGATACTAAGCAATTTTTCTTTATTCAGCATAAGGCTAGAATCACTTCAAAAAAGGGGGAAAACAGAAAAATTAAGATAACTATTATTTTGCAATCAATTCATAACAAGTTATAAAATAAATTCTTGAAGAGATGCTGGCCAATAGATCCTCAGTTCAGTTCAGTTCAGTCGCTCAGTCATGTCCAACTCTTTGGACCCCATGAATCGCAGCACACCAGGCCTCACTGTCCATCACAATCTCCCACAGTTCACTCAGACTCATGTCTATCGAGTTGGTGATGCCATCCAGCCGTCTCATCCTCTGTCGTCCCCTTCTCCTCCTGCCCCCAATCCCTCCCAGCATCAGGGTCTTTTCCAATGAGTCAACTCTTCGCATGAGGTGCCCAAAGTACTGCAGTTTCAGCCTTAGCATCATTCCTTCCAAAGAACAACAAGGGTTGATCTCCTTTAGGATGGACTGGTTGGATGTCCTTGCAGTCCAAGGGACTCTCAAGAGTCTTCTCCAACACCACAGTTCAAAAGCATCAATTCTTTGCCACTCAGCTTTCTTCACAGTCCAACTCTCACATCCATACGTGACTGCTGGAAAAACCACAGCTTTGACTTGACGGACCTTTGTTAGCAAAGTAATGTCTCTGCTTTTCAATATGCTATCTAGGTTGATCATAACTTTTCTTCCAAGGAGTAAACATCTTTTAATTTCATGGCTGCAGTCACCATCTACAGTGATTTTGGAGCCCAAAAAAATAAAGTCAGCCACTGTTTCCACTGTTTCCCCATCTATTTCCCATGAAGTCATGGGACCAGATACCATGATCTTTGTTTTCTGAATGTTGAGCTTTAGGCCAGCTTTTTCACTGTCCTCTTTCACTTTCATCAAGAGGCTTTTTAGTTCCTCTTTACTTTCTGTCATAAGGGTGGTGTCATCTGCATATCTCAGGTTATTGATATTTCTCCTGGCAATCTTGATTCCAGTTTGTGCTTCTTCCAGCCTAGCATTTCTCATGATGTACTCTGCATATAAGTTAAATAAGCAGGGTGACAATATACAGCCTTGACAGATGACTTTTCCTATTTGGAACCAGTCTGTTGTTCCATGTCCAGTTCTAACTGTTGCTTCTTGACCTGCATACAAATTTCTCAAGAGGCAGGTCAGGTGGTCTGGTATTCCCATCTCTCGAAGAATTTTCCACAGTTTATTGTGATCCACACAGTCAAAGGCTTTGGCATAGTCAATAAAGCAGAAATAGATGTTTCTCTGGAACTCTTGCTTTTTCAATGATCCAGCGGATGTTGGCAATTTGATCTCTGGTTCCTCTGCCTTTATAAGACCAGCTTGAACATCTGGAAGTTCACAGTTCACGTATTGCTGAAGCCTGGCTTGGAGAATTTTGAGCGTTACTTTACTAGCATGTGAGATGAGTGCAATTGTGCGGTAGTTTGAGCATTCTTTGGCATTGCCTTTCTTTGGGATTGGAATGAAAACTGACCTTTTCCAGTCCTGTGGCCACTGATGAGTTTTCCAAATTTGCTGGTATATGGAGTGCAGCACTTTCACAGCATCATCTTTCAGGATTTGAAATAGCTCAACTGGAATTCCATCACCTCCACTAGCTTTGTTCGTAGTGATGCTTTCTAAGGCCCACTTGACTTCACATTCCAGGATGTCTGGCTCTAGGTGAGTGATCATACCATCGTGATCATCTTGGTCGTGAAGATCTTTTTTATACAGTTCTTCTGTGTATTCTTGCCACCTCTTCTTAATATCTTCTGCTTCTGTTAGGTCCATACCATTTCTGTCCTTTATCGAGCCCATCTTTGCATTAAATGTTCCCTTGATATCTCTAATTTTCTTGAAGAGATCTCTAGTGTTTCCCATTCTGTTGTTTTCCTCTATTTCTCTACATTGATCGCTGAGGAAGGCTTTCTTATCTCTTCTTGCTATTCTTTGGAACTCTGCATTCAGATGCTTATATCTTTCCTTTTCTCCTTTGCTTTTCGCTTCTCTTCTTTACACACCTATTTGTACGGCCTCCCCAGACAGCCATTTTGCTTTTTTGCATTTCTTTTCCATGGGGATGGTCTTGATCCCTGTCTCCTGTACAATGTCACGAACCTCCGTCCATAGTTCATCAGGCAGTCTATCAGATCTAGTCCCTTAAATCTATTTCTCAATTCCACTGTAAAATCATAAGGGATTTGATTTATGTCATACCTGAATGGTCTAGTGGTTTTCCCTACTTTCTTCAATTTAAGTCTGAATTTGGCAATAAGGAGTTCATGATCTGAGCCACAGTCAGCTCCTGGTCTTGTTTTTGCTGATTGTATAGAGCTTCTCCATCTTTGGCTGCAAAGAATATAATCAATCTGATTTTGGGTAACTATTATCATTATGAATAAATGATGTCCAAACATTTTTTAACAGATGATTTGACTTGTATGTCAGGAATATAACTATATTTCATAAATCTGGATTTCAATAAGGCAACTGACAAAATTTCTCTGCCTTATTCTGAAAGATTAAGTATAGAAATAAAGACTTCCCTGGTGATCCAGTAGTTAAAGACTTCACCTTCCAATGCAGGAGGGTGTAGGTTCGATCCCCGGTTGAAGGGCTGGGATCCCATGTGTCTCACAACCAAAAAATCAATACATAAAACAGAAGTAATATTGTAACAAACACAACAGTCTTTAAAAATGGTCCATGTTTTTAAAAATATCTTTTTAAAAAAAGTACAGAAATAAAGATGAATCCTATTAGTCATGCTGAAGCTTTAGAGCATGAATGCTTTCATCTAATTTCAACTTGACTTACTTCTATTCAATAAACACTGGTACCCTGATATTCAGCAGGCACTGTGGTAGGTACCAGAAATACACAGGTGAATATGATACGATTCCAAATCTCAGGACACTCAAGAGTCTTAACTAACACACTGACGTTCATTTACATATACAAAAGACACAAAGCTAAATAAAGTAGCTAACATTCTGATGACAAAATCAGGATCCAAAATCTCATGCATATGCTTCTCATCATACTCTATCTTATTTCAACAATATCAAAACTAGTTAAGTTCAATTTAATACTCAGTGAGAATACACTTTGTGCCAGAAAGGATGCTAATCATTAAAAATACCAAAATGACTAAGATCTAGTTCCTGGCTATAAAGAACTCACAAATTAGTAAGAAAGACAAACAGATATTTTAAAAGTATGTGAAAGCTGCAATGACAGCTATTATGTATAAGAATAATACATATAGAGGAGGAAGGAATAAGTAAATGTCAGGGAAGACTTCACAGAGATAATGCCTATGCACAAGTCTAAGAGATAAACTGAAGACTGAGACGCAAGCAATTGAGAGAACTGGCAAATTCAAAGGGACATGACATGATAAAAGTTCACAAAAATTACAAGTATCAAAGTATCACTATAGAACAAGTCATTGGGAAAAGTATAGGCTACCTTGGGCCAAATCACAAGGAGCTCTGTTAGCCATGTCAATTAAGTTGACTCATCCTATATAAGCAATCAAATAGAGAGTTCAAGAGATGTTAGGAATGAGGCTGCTGCTTTGGGAGTCAATAGCACATACACATGGAGAAGGAAATGGCAACCCACTCCAGTGTTCTTGCCTGGAGAATCCCAGGGACAGGGGAGCCTAGTGGGCTGCCATCTATGGGGTTTCACAGAGTCGGACACAACTGAAGTAACTTAGCAGCAGCAGCGGCAGCACATACGTAAGTGAGTGAAAGTCATTCAGTCATGTCTGACTCTTTGCAATGGACTATACATTCTCCAGGCCAGAATACTGGAGTGGGTAGCCTTTCCCTTTTCCAGGAGATCTTTCAACCCAGGGATCAAACCCAGTTCTCCCACATTGCAGGCACATTCTTTACCAGCTGAGCCACCAAGGAAAACCAAGAATACTGGAGTGGGTGGCCTATCCCTTCTCCAGCGGATCTTCCCAACCAAGAATCAAACCGGGGTCTCCTGCATTGAGGGCAAATTCTTTACCAACTGAGCCACCAGGGAAGCCCAGCACATACATAATGGGTAGTTAAAACCAAAGAAAAGACGATTATCCAAAGAGACCATACATGACCTGGAAGGATGGAATGGAAAAGGGAACAAGGAGAGACCCTTAAGGTATACTGATGTTAATACTTAAGAGAAAGATGGGAGTGGGAGGGAGCGATAGAAGCATTCAGAGTAGGACATAAAATCAATAAAGCCTATTTTTAAACTGAGAAAAACTTGGTAAATCTTTAAATTGGAAGTGGGCTCAGAAACAGGAGCCAGTAGAAATGGAGCCACAAATCCAAAGGAAATGTAATGAAAAACTGATGTGGTGCAGATTCCTAGAGAGATGATTAACAGCAGGTAGAGGGATGGCAGTTAAAGTTTAATGATGAACTCCCAAGCTCCTCCTTTGAAGTGTGCCATTAATAAGTAAACATATCCAGATAAAGCAACCAAGTGATAAGACTGGTGGAAAGAACTGGAAAATTGGGGCTCAGATAATAAGAGTTAACAGTGACATAGCTGCCTTCAGGTGGTGGGAAAATAAATCCTGTAAGGGTCTAAAGTAAATCAGTACATCCTAGAATGCGAAGTCAAGTGGGCCTTAGGAAGCATCACTAGGAACAAAGCTAGTGGAAGTGATGGAATTCCAGTTGAGCTATTTCAAATCCTGGAAGATGATGCTGTGAAAGTGCTGCACTCAATATGCCAGCAAATTTGGAAAACCCAGCAGTGGCCACAGGACTAAGGTCAGAAAGGCAATGACAAAGAATGCTCAAACTACCGCACAATTGCACTCATCTCGCACGCTAGTAAAGTGATGCTTAAAATTCTCCAAGCCAGGCTTCAGCAATACGTGAACTGTGAACTTCCAGATGTTCAAGCTAGTTTTAGAAAAGGCAGAGGAACCAGAGATCAAATTGTCAATATCTGTTGGGTCATCAAAAAAGCAAGAGAGTTCCAGAGAAACATCTATTTCTGCTTTATTGACTATGCCAAAGCCTTTGACTGTGTGGATCACAATAAACTGTGGAAAATTCTGAAAGAGATGGGAAGACCAGACCACCTGACCTGCCTCCTGAGAAACCTGTGTACAGGTCAAGAAGCAACAGTTAGAACTGGACATGGAACAACAGACTGGTTCCAAATAGTAAAAGGAGTACATCAAGGCTGTATATTGTCCCCCTGCTTATTTAACTTATATGCAGAGTACATCATGAGAAATGCTGAGCTGGAAGAAGCACAAGCTGGAATCAAGATTTCTGGGAGAAATATCAATAACCTGAGATATGCAGACGACACCACCCTTATGACAGAAAGTGAAGAAGAACTAAAGAGCCTCTTCATGAAAGTGAAAGAGGACAGTGAAAAAGTTGGCTTAAAGCTCAACATTCAGAAAACGAAGACCATGGCATCCAGTCCCATCATTCATGACAAACAGATGGGGTAACAGTGGAAACAGTGGCTGACTTTATTTTTGGGGGGCTCCAAAATCACTGCAGATGGTGACTGCAGCCATGAAATTAAAAGACGCTTATTCTTTGGAAGGAATAAGCTTGCTCCTTAAGAAAAGTTATGACCAACCTAGACAGCATATTAAAAAGCAGAAACATTACTTTACCAACAAAGATCCATCCAGTTAAAGCTATGGTTTTTCCAGACATCATGTATGGATGTAAGAGTTGGACTATATAGAAAGCTGAGTACCAAAGAATTGATGCTTTTGAACTGTGGTGTTGGAGAAGCCTCTTACGAGTCCCTTGGACTGCAAGGAGATCAAACCAGTCCATCCTAAAGGCGATCAGTCCTAAGTGTTCATTGGAAGGACTGATGTTGAAGCTGAAACTCCAATACTTTGGCCACCTGATGCGAAGAGCTGACCCATTTGAAAAGACCCTGATGCTGGGTAAGATTGAAGGCAGGAGGAGAAGGTGAGGACAGAGGATGAGATGGTTGGATGGCATCACCGACTCAATGGACATGAATCTGAATAAACTCCGGGAATTGGTGATAGATAGGGAGGCCTGGCATGCTGCAGTCCATGAGGTTGCAAAGAGTCAGATACGACTGAGCAACTGAACTGAACTGAACTGAAACTTTTATTAGCTATCTTAGTTGCATTATGAAGTAGTGATCTCCCAATTACTAGTACAATGCTTGGCACAGAGTAGGTATTCAGTTTTGTCAAGTGAGTGAAAATATTCATGAAGACAGTTTCAGGTAATATATATTTTTCGGTATTCTTCATATCCTCACATCACAATATATGATATGTAATAAGAATTGAAGATTCTATTCATTAATCCAGGACTATCACCAAAACTCCATGATACTCCCATCTCTTTTAATTCACTCATCTGACCACAATAACAACCAGAAGAGACATATCAATATTTCTGAGGCAAGGTCTTGTTGGGCAGGAAGAGAGCATCCTATCTGGGAGAAGTGAAAAAAACAGCCTAAATACATGACTCTATAGTTTTATACTTTTCCATGGGTGACAAACAGCCGCTGCAACTGTGAGATGTGGCCTGGCCAGCAGGGAATTCCTTGAGAGTATCTTCATGAAGGTATGCTAAAAACTCAGGACTGCACATGGAACTGAGTCCTAGGGCCAGCTATGTATGTTACCACTGCCCTTTAATCAAAGGATGACTCTACATCCATGTTAAGTCAGTATACCTTCAGGATCCATCCCCTGGAAATGCCAAGGCTCTTCTTTAATCTCTCGTCTCTCTCTCTGTCTCTCTCAAACACACATACATGCACACACGTGAACATAAAGCATAGATTAAAAAAAAAAAGTAAAGACATAAAAATCCTCTGTTAGACATGCCAGGAAAGTATGTGGTTGTTTCTTGGCATATTAATATTTTTATCTTGGCAAATTAAATTACTCCTGGATTATGGACAGGATTTATGATCCAACAAAATCTTTAATCTTAGCAATAAAACATACTTTATTATGTCACAATCTACATTTTAACTTTACATACTCTTCATGCCTGCTTAAGTGGGAAGACTAATAGCTTAAGCAGTATTTCTCTGATCTTAAAACAAATCCACATTAAACATATTTCATGAGGCCAGCATTACCCTGATAGCAAAACCAGGCAAGGACATTACACACAAAAAAATTACAGGCCAACATCACTGATGAACACAGATGCAAAAATTCTTAATAAAATATTAGCAAACCAAATTCAACAATATATAGATAGGATTATATACCAGGACAAAGAGGAATTTATTCCAGAGTTGCAAGGATGGTTCAATATCTGCCAATTAGTCAATGTATACACCACATTAATATAACAAAGGGGGGGAATCAAATGATCACCTCAATAGATATAGAAAAGGCATCTGATAAAATTCAATATCCATTTGTAATAAAAACTCTCAATAAAGTGGGTATAGGATGAATGTACCCCAACATAATAGAGGCTACATATAACAAACCTGCAGTTAATATCACACTTAACAGTGAAAAGCTAAAGCTATAAGGAACAAGACAAAGATGCCTATTACTGCAATTTTATTTAACACAGTGTTGGAAATCCTAGCCACGCCACAGCAATTTGACAATAAAAAGAAATAAAAGGAATTCAAATTGGAAAGGAAGAAGTAAAACTGTCACTATTTGCAGATGACATGATATTATATATAGGAAATCCTAAGGACCCTGCCAAAATACTACTAGAACTAATAAATAAATCCAGTAGCCATAGGATACAAAATTAATATATAGAAATTTGTTGCATTTATATACATTAACAATGAATTACTATAAGGAGAAATTAAGACAACAATTCCATTTACAACTGCATCAAAGAGAATAAAATGCCTAGGAAACAATATTACCAAGAGAGGTGAAAGACCTGTACACTGAAACCTATAAGACAATGATGAAAGAAATTGAAGAGAACACAAATAAATGAAACTCCATGCTCATGGATTGGAAGAATATTGTTAAAATGTCCATACTACCTAAAGCAATCTACAGATTCAATGTAATATCTATCAAAATTACAATGGAACATTTTATAGAACTAGAACAAATAATTATAAAATTTGTATAGAACACAAAAGATCCTATTTAGCCATAATCTTAAGAAAGAATGAAATTAGAGGTATCATGCTCCTTGATTTCAAACTACATTACAAGCTATATAGTATGGTACTCACACAAAACAGATTCAGAGCTCAATGGAACAAAATTGAGAACCTTTAAATAAACCTACAGATAAATGGTCAATTAATTTATGACAAAGAAGGAAAGAACATACAATGGAGAATGGATAGTATCTTTAATAAATTGTGCTGGGAAAACTGGACAGTCACATGCAAAAGAATCAAACTAGACCACTATGTGGGTTTTTCTGATGGCTCAGTTGGTAAAGAATCCGTCTGCAATGCAGGAGACCCCAGTTCGATTCCTGGGTCGGGAAGATCTGCTGGAGAAGGGATAGGCTACCCACTCTAATATTCTTGGGCTTCCCTGGTGGCTCAGCTGGTAAAGAATCTGCCTGCAATGTGGGAGACCTGAGTTCAATCCCTGGGTTGGGAAGATCCCCTGGAAAAGGGAAAGGCTACCCACTCCAGTATTCTGGCCTGGAGAATTCCATAGACTGTATAGTCCATGGGGTCACAAAGAGTCGGACAGGACTGAGCGATTTTCACTTTCACTTTCAGACCACTATCCACACCATACATAAAAATCAACTCAAAATGGAGTAAAGACATGAATGTAAGACCTGAAACCATAAAATTCCTAGAAGAAAACATAGGTTTTAACATTACTGATAGCAGTCTTAGCAATGTCTTTATGGATGAGTTCAAAGGCAAGGGAAACAAAAGCAAAAATAACAAATGGGACTACAGCAAGCTAAAAAGCTTCTGCACAGCAAAGGAAACCATCAAAATGAAAAGATAGCCTAGTGAATGGGAGAAGATATTTGTGAATCGTATCTGATAAGAAGTTAATATCCAAAACATACTTTAAAAACTCATATAACTCAATAACAAAAAATAAACAGTTGTTGTCAAACAACAATTAAGAACTGGGCAGAGGATCTGAATAGTTATTTTTCCAAACAAGACATACAGATAGTTAACCCATACATGAAAAGGTGCTCAATATCTCTATCAGAGAAACACAAATCAAAACCACAATGAACTATTACCTCAGTTAAAACGGCTGTTTTTAACTGTTAAAACGGCTATTAAAAACACAAGAAATAAAAAGTGTTGGACCGAATATGTAGAAAAGGAAACCCACATTTGCTGTCAGGGGTTTTGTAAACTGGTGCAGTCACTATGTAAAACAGTATAGAGATGCCTCAAAAAATTAAGACTAAAACTACCATATGATCCAGCTATCCCACTTTTGGGTATTTATCCAAAGAACACAAAAATATTAATTTGAAAAGATATATGAATCTCTATGTTCACTGCAGCATTATCTACAATATTCAAGACACGGAAACAAACTAAGTTTCTATCAGTGATGAAAGGACCAAGAAGACGTGTGTGTGTGTGAGTCAGAGAGAGAGAGAGAGTGTGTATGTATAAATTATACACAATGGAATACTCTTCAGCCATAAAATAAATTTTCCTGTTTTTGACAACATGGATAAACCTTGAGGATATTATGTTAAATAAACCCAGAAGGAAAAACACGAATACCATATGATTTCACCTGTATGTGGAATCTAAAACAAAACAAATGAACAAACAAAACCAGCCTCACAGATACAGAGAACAGGTCAGGGGTTATCAGAGTACGGGAACTGGAGGTGGATGCAAGGGTAAAGGAGGTTAAGTACATGGTGATGAAGGGTAACTAGACTTCTGGGGGTGATCACTTTGTAGTATATAAAGATGTTGAATTATAATGCACCTGAAGCATATATAATAAAAATGAAAGAAAAGAACAGAAAGAAAAAAAACGTATTTAAACATTATCATCACTTGCTATTCTACTGGGACAACAAAGGCAGAATGAAAACAAAAAGGACACTGCAAAAAGCAGGCTGTATCAATACACAGAAAATGACACATCACTAACTGGCCTTTATCTTTTGCTTAATATGTCTTTTGTACTTAGGTTTCTGATTTTATTTAAATATTCCTTTAAAAAATGAAAAAAGCCATTAGCGCCTCTTTGCCAAAATAACTCTTCTCTTCAGTTATTAAAATTTAGCACACAAAGTTAATTTCTTACAAGTTTCTTTTATTTTAGTTAGAAAATTGATTATTTCAGGAAACCTTTATTCCAAGACTTCAGCTAAAGCTTTTAAGAAAGAAAATTTAACTAGTAAGCTACTTTAAATTTTACATTGAAGACAAAAATATAGACAAAAATTTACCAACTTTATTGGTAAAATGCTAGAATTATATAACATTATTATGATTGTTATAACTTCCTTGTAATAGTCATATCCCTATTCCTCTAATCTTACAGTACACTGGAACATGAAGATACTATCCTAAAGCTTACAATCTCCCGGAAGTAACTTTTATTTTGGCAAAACATCTTTTTTACTTTTTTATGAAAAAGATCTAGCACATACAAGAGTAGAGGTTAACAGTAAAATGAACAACCATGAACATAACAGCCTCGTCGACAAGTACCAAGACACAACCACTTTTGTTTTATTCCCCATCAATCTACCCGCAAAGCCCTCCCAGAGAGTTCTGAAGTAAATTCCGGACATCATATCATTTCATCTGTAAGTATTTCTGTATATAGTTCTAAAGGATAAGGACATTTTTTAACATAACCTAATATATTTTATCATATTTAAAAACCTTAAGTATTTAATTTCCTCAAATAGTCAGTCAACCCTGGCAAAATATCTTACTATATTATCCCAAAATAATCACTAAGTAATGTTTTTCTTTTTTAAAAATACAATGCAAAAAAAAAAAAAAAAACACAACACAGTGTAAAACAAAGTTCGTATACATCAACTTGGGGTCAACTTGATTGATTCAGTGGAATCAACTCTATTACTCTTGCCACTATGTCATTACAGTATCCATGGATGTGAAACCTGCAGACTGTACTGGGCCATTCTATGTAAGGGACTTAAACATCCTGGGATTTGGGTATCTTCAGGGACTTGTGGAGCCAATCCCCCGTAGATACAGAAGGACTTTAGCTTCACATCCCACTACCAGGACCTCACAAGTATACCCAAACAGACAGCACGCCCCAAAATGATGCAAATACTGATAAATGCAAAAGTAAAGTAAAAAAAAAAAAAAAATACCAGTGACAGGATAATCTCTTGCTAAAGTACTAAGCAATCCCAATAGAAACCACTGCCACACACAATTTCAAGATAAGAAGTCAATGAATACCAGTTTTGTTCTTCTTTGATTCCTCTATTAACCTCAGTAAATCCTGAGACACCAGAAAAACCTCGTTATTCTTCCTTTTTGTGTTTCACAAAGCTATATACAATAAGATGAAAATCAAAACTAACTGGAGGCATCTTGGTGTTTTTTTCTTAAGGCTACCTTGTAAAATGCAGTTTTTATTAATATTTTCCTCTACTGTAGTCAGAATAATAGAGGAAAACATGTTCTCTCATGGGAGGGGAGGAGATGACCCAAAGAAAAGCAGGCCACATTTTTACAATTTCTTTGAAATTTCCTTTTCTATTTAAAATTCATGCAAATTTTATATTTACTTCATGATAACTGTCTTTAATTTTTTTATTTAAATTTATTTATTTTAATTGGAGGCTAATTACTTTACAATATTGCATTGGTTTTGCCATACGTCAACATGAATCTGCCACAGGTGTACACATGTTCCCCATCCTGAACCCCCCTCCCTCCTCCCTCCCCATACCGTCCCTCTGGGTCGTCGCAGTGCACCAGCCCCAAGCATCCTGTATCCTGCATCAAACGGCGATTAGTTTCTTATATGATAAGAAATTAAAAGACGCTTACTCCTTGGAAGAAAAGTTATGACCAACCTAGATAGCATATTCAAAAGCAGAGACGTTACTTTGCCAACAAAGGTCCGTCTAGTCAAGCTATGGTTTTTCCTGTGGTCATGTATGGATGCAAGAGTTGGACTGTGAAGAAAGCTGAGCACCGAAGAATTGATGCTTTTGAACTGTGGTGTTGGAGAAGACTCTTGAGAGTCCCTTGGACTGCAAGGAGATCCAACCAGTCCATTCTAAAGGAGATCGGCCTGGGGTGTTCTTTGGAAGGAACGATGCTAAAGCTGAAACTCCAGTACTTTGGCCACCTCATGCAAAGAGTTGACTCACTGGAAAAGACTCTGATGCTGGGAGGGGTTGGGGGCAGGAAGAAAAGGGGATGACAGAGGATGAGATGGCTGGATGCCATCATTGACTCGATGGACATGAGTTTGAGTGAACTGCGGGAGATGGTAACGGAGAGGGAGGCCTGGCTTGCTGCGATTCATGGGGTCACAAAGAGTCAGATACGACTGAGTGACTGAACTGAACTGAACTGATATATGTTTCAGTGCCATTCTCCCAAATCATCCCACCCTCTCCCTCTCCCACAGAGTCCAAAAGACTGTTCTATACATCTGTGTCTCTTTTGCTGTCTCGCATACAGGATTATCGTTACCATCTTTCTAAATTCCATATATATGTGTTAGTATACTATATTGGTATTTTTCTTTCTGGCTTACTTCACTCTGTGTAATAGGCTCCAGTTTCATGATAACTGTCTTTAATTTTTTAAAAACATATATTTTGTTTATTCTCGTAAATTGGTCCTACAAAATGTGCATATTTATTCTGTAGCTTTGAGTACTCCCTAGCATGCCAATGGCACCCCACTCCAGTACTCTTGCCTGGAAAATCCCATGGATGGAGGAGCCTGGAAGGCTGCAGTCCATGGGGTCGCTGAGGGTCGGACACGACTGAGTGACTTCACTTTCACTTTTCACTTTCATGCATTGGAGAAGGAAATGGCAATCCACGCCAGTGTTCTTGCCTGGAGAATCCCAGGGACGGGGGAGCTGGTAGGCTGCCGTCTATGGGGTCACACAGTCGGACATGACTGAAGCGACTTAGCAGCAGCAGCAGCAGCAGCAGCACCCCCATTTAAGAAATGTGTATATATATAATTTCACAGACTAGAACTGAGTTCCAAAACCAGTCTTGTTATGACTAGCTGTCATTAGATAACTACTTAACCTCTTTACACCTCCATTTTTTCATCAAATGGGAATAATAACAAGAGCTACCACAGATTAGATGTCATATACCAATTAGTTTGGATAATGCAGATAAAACACATCACAGACACCAGTAAAAAGTAATGCTCAGTAAACGTTAGTAGTAATTACAAGTATCTCCAAAATCAATCTGTACCATGAGGGATTACCAACCTTTCATGGTGGTAAGAACTGTGAAGCATCAAATATTACTCTCAACTTACTTGCATGCTAACAATGCAGCCCGTTATAATTTCATGAATGCTGGAGGAAGGCTCAGTAGTTGTGGTACACTGGCTTTGCCTCACAACATGTGGAATCTTCCCAGACCAACGAGTGAACACGTGTCCCCTGTATTGGCAGATGGATTCTTATCCACTGAACCATCAGACAAGTCTGAACATGAATCTTTTATCGTGGACAGTAAGCATGCCCACTCTTTGCTTTGTTTATCTTTATTTTCCAGGCCATAAGCAAACTTGCCCTTTGGTCTGGAAGGAGACATGTGACCATGGCTGGTCACAATCCAACACCCTTGAAAACAGCAGTTTGGAACAACCAGTGTCTCTACTCATAAGACATGCAGAAATAGAAGAGACACAGAGAGAACTGTCTCCCAACAATATCTACCCCTCAATCCTAACCATTTCTGCCACTGAAAAAAGTTTCTCATGGGTATACCACTCCAGCAGCCACTGTGATTAATCTGATTGGCAGAAGCTAGGGCTAAATCTATCTAATTTGTCTCATACAACATTTAATTAAGGCAACTATCAACAGTCAGCAGGATGATGACAACCTTCAAAATTTATTTCATCCATGTTCCTCAGGGTTCCACACCCAAGTAATATGAAAAAATCGGATAAGTCATTAGGGTTTACCTCAGAAAAGTGTGTGGGGCTTCCCTGGTGGTCTAGTGGTTAAGAACCCACCTGTCTATGCAGGGGACACTAGCTCAATCCTACCTGCTGTAAGGCCTGTGAGCCACAACTACTGAGCCAGTGCTCCAGGGCCTACATACGGAAACTACTCAATCTACATGCTGCGACTACTGAGGCCTGCGCACCTAGAAACTACTCAATCTACATGCTGCGACTACTGAGGCCTGCGCACCTAGAGCCCACGCTCTGCAGCAAGAGAAGCCATCGCAAAGAGAAGCCCGAGCACCAGTACAAAGACCGCCCCAGCTCACCGCAACTGGAAAAAGCCTGTGTACAGCAACAAGGACCCAACCCAGTCAAAATATAAAATCTTTAAAAAAAAAAAAAAAAAAATCTGATAGCTTTCTCTCAGTTTCTGTATTAACCTTTTCACTTGGCCCAAGGCATTAATCTAGAATAAGGGAATGAATTAACAATTATACAGACTCTGCCCAGACCCACAGGAAAGAAGTATAGGGCAATTTTATCAACTTGTGACTTGTGGCTGATCTGAATGCTTTCCAGGGCCAAGATGATCCACTGATCACTTCAGCTAAAAAGTCAGGAACAAATTTTGAACCACCTATGCTAATTGAATGACTTCCCTCTGAGAGATAACTGTCCATAGGGTACACATAAATAAATCAAAAATCACTCTGCGAGGCTTTCCCAAAGATAGCCTCATTTGGGAGAGATCTTGGCAGTCATATGAAGGCTACAAGATCTACTGGTGATGTTTACTTAAATATTCAAAAGGTGAAGGAGTCCATATTTTTTGGAGGAAGGGGAATTAATGCCTGGTTTCCACACAAGAAATACAGTCCTGAAGGCAGACACAGTGCACCTAGAAAGAGTGGGTTGTTCACAATTGTTGGTTCCTTCCAAGTGGTCCTTACATCAGTCTGGAGGCACTATTAACTTGTGTCTCAACATGATGTCCCATTTAAGTGGTGGCCTTAGGGTTCCCAATTCAATTCCTACAATTGAGCTTAATCCTTGTTGTTGACAGGAATTAATGAAGGCAGTTAATCCAAAACGTCCCATCTGACCAGGCCCACCAGTAATCTGCCCCACAGAATCTCTAACTGAAGGCTATGGTATGGGGCTGGGGTAGGCATCAGGAAGTGCTGCAAGGTGTTTTGCATGAAAGTGAAGAATGTGGAGGCCAACTCCTGATATTTCCAATAGACCTGTCCATAAGGTTAAGAGAAATCATAGGAATGACAATCAAAAAGCTGTGAATGGTAGAGTGCATCAAAGGTCCCTCAAATACCTTGACTGTCAGCTCACTACTGACTTTTGCAATAAAAACTGCACCATTGTCAGACTGCAAAAGGTCCAGAAAGATGGAAAATAGAGCACAATTAGTTTCAAGAGCCAAAATGGCGTAGCCAGTCAGCTAACTGGACCAAGAACAGTGAGGCACTGCTGATACTTCAGAGAGGGAGGTCAAGGTCCAATTTATTTAACCTGCCAAAAGCAAGCAGAGGCCACATCCCAGGCAATGTGGTTTCTCTCATGTGACAAACAGGTCAACTTTTGGGAGGAGACACAAGTCTGGCATGCAATGGTTCCCTCTGCATCAGAAATACAGTCTTTTACTTTACACACACTTTATGATAGTTAATATGTTGTCACATCTGATATGATGATGGATCCTGGCAACAGTAATGGCTCTGGGCAGTACAGGCTCAATCAGAAGCTTGATTCCAGGGGGCTTCATCAGAGAAAAAGCCCTTACTGTGGGCATCTACATGAGTGATTCAGACAGTTTGATCAGCAGCTATAATTTGTTTCCATAGTTCACAGCTTCAAAGAAAGCTGTCTTTAATCTGTCAGTCTATAGTTTCCAAGTGGCAGACCAAATAGCTGGGCCACTGGCTACAGGCCAAGGGTCAATAGAAATACAACAAGTCTCATGAAGGAAAGGACAGGCCAGACCTATAAGAACACTCTTGAGTTCTATACACTGAACACAGCAATTACAGTCATTACTAGTCTGCATAGCTGGTGCAGAGGCTGAACAGTCACAAATGACAAGCAGACACAACCCATTTCAGCTTGGCTGAACCACGGGTGAACCAGGTCCAGGTTTAGGGAAACCTTAATAAATTGAGGACCTCACTGAGTCACTGGCTTTGCTTTAGATAATGAAGTTGGGAATAAAGCTTCCTTCAAAGGAGGGGCTGAGCTACAAGACATTATGCACCCTCATCCTCTGATCTCTCAGACAAACCAGTGAAAGTTCTAATAATTTTGCTTTCTGTCCACCGGGACTGTAAATTTGACTCCTTTCACATTCAAATGTAGGTGTATATACAGCTGTAAATGTCTGAAAGGAGGCAGAACCTTCTGCCCAGCCAGGACAAATCTTATTGCTATTTGCTACACTGTGGAGCGTCAGAACCTGAGTCTGACTGACAAATTGGTGGAAAACATTCCCTCCATCTGACAGGACATTTGAGAGTTGTTGAAAGTTAGCCACAACCAGTGAAGAAGGAAATGACAACCACTCCAGAATTTTTACCTAGGAAATCCCTAGACAGAGGAGCCCAGCAGGCTATGACAACAACAAGCCACAACCAGAGGACTGTTTGGGCAGCTGTCTTTGAACCTACTTCCTGGTACTCAGTCTGCAACCACCTACTTACTTCCTCCTCATTAACAGGCAAGAAAGTAGAGAACCACTCAGTTCTGTCAACATATTCGCTACCAATTCCCAAGGACTTCCCTCAAATTATTAACCAGCCCATAAAGCCCTCAGTCTTCCTCTTCCAGAAAGTTATGTGTCTGTCAACATCCCATCCTTATTGCTAGAACTGTTAAGAGAACTGAAGGATATGTGATTTTCACCCTGCTTGCAAACGAAGTTGGAGCCTGCCAGTTTCATGGATGCTGGCAGAAGACCTAGACTCCTGAGTTGGAGACAATGAACTTTATGATTCAGGCAATATTTGTAGTCAAAATATCAGAATTTTCTTGCACAGTTTCCTAGTTCCATTTCCCACTGCGTGACACAAACAAAGCAGTCCACACGATACCTGCACATACAGTGGACTGTATTACAGAGAAGGAGCCCAGAGCCTGGAGCACCGAATTCTTTTTAAATGGACACTGTGCGTGCTTACCCTTTGCTCCAGAGAGAGATACTACCTCTATCTTCCAAGGCTTCTCACTGCACAAATCTCCTTGAAAATATAATCAGAAACAAAAGCAGCAGCAGTCAGGACTCTGACAAGTCATACAGAAACCATGGTTATCTCTGAAATCCAAGACAGGGTTGCTGTAGAATTTAGACGTTAAGAACCTAGCACAATATCTGGCACATACAAACTAGTCAAAAGCTATATGCTAATATTATTATTCCTTCCTCATTAAACCTAAAATAAAAACAATCAATCATGTCTCCATCTCGCTTTAAAGATGCCAAAGAATATGACTAAAATTGACTTTAAAAACAGTTTAACCACTATTCTTCCCTTGAGAGAAAGAGAGTGGGATGCCAGGACAGCACAAGAGACAAAACTTTCCTCTAACATTTTTCTATTATAGCTCAGTCCTTAAAGCACATGAACTCTGGGATGGAGGGGAGGGGAGGAAGGGAGGGGAATGTGACGGAACCTAACTCTAACGCCATTAAGGTGCATATAACCTGCAAACTTTTCTACTTTTCTTTACCATAACTTGATATCTCATTCTATCTCAATTTTTCCTCTATAACCACAAATAAGTATAAAGACTGGTACAATTATTCCGTTAATTTTGCTTCTCAAACTTACCTTAAAATGATTAATGATTTAACATGGTAAGAAATTTTGATTTGAGATTAGAATTTCTGCCTTAAAAACAGTTTGAGTGAAAATGTAATCAGGTAGAGTGGTAACATAAGGCAATTCAGTGATAGCATTCAAATTTTACAAAGGTCATGGCCTCAAGCCCTATATTTTGCCACATTATCTTACTGAGTCCTCTATAAAAGCTAACACAGAGGACAGGTGTTTTGAACTTCTCTATAAATGGCTCACCTTGAAGTTATAACCCTCAATTCAATAAATGAGTCTAATTTTAACTCTCCCAATGACAGATTTACTTATTCAAAACTATGTATCACAAAACAGTAGGCACTTAAAAATACATAAAATTTTACAATTCTACTCCATTTATTTGTACCATAACAGCCAATATTCATAATATTCCTTCAAAAATATTCACTGAGCACCTCTTAATAGATACTACAGGAACAGTGGTTAAGATCCAGGCAGTTGTTCAAACAGCTGACAGTAAAGGAAAGAAACATGGTAAGTGATTAGCAACAATCTGATATAAGACTCAAAAGAAGAGAATATGTACAAGATATTTAAGAAGAAATGATTAACACTAACTGGGCACAGAATATTGATGTAATTAAATAAGAAAAAGGTAGGCAAGGATTTTGAAAGACAAATAGAAGTACTCCAAAAGGATATGAGGGTTTCCCAGGTGGTAAAGAATCCACCTCCCAATGCAGGAAATGCAGGAGACATGGATTCAAGACCTGGTTTGAGAAGATGTCCTGGAGGGATAAACAGCAACCCACTCCAGTATTCTTGCCTGGAGAATCCCATGGACAGAGGAGCCTGGCGGGCGATAGTCCATAGGGTCACAAAGAGTCAGACACAACTGAGCACACACACACTCAAAGGGATATGAAAACTAAGCCTTCAAACATATAGACCCATGAAACACCACATTTTATTATGAGCATCAAGTATACACTGAAATACTCAAATTTTTCTAAGTCATAAAAAATGGAAGAATACTTAAGATCACAAAATCAAAGAATCACAGGAATGAATGTAACGTCAAAAATAATTTAGTTCAGTTGTTCTCTAGTCCACAGATCCAGCAACATCAGAATAACCTGAGAACCTGGTAGAAATGCAAATTTGCAAGCACCACCCACGATCCACTCAATCAAAAACTCTGGTCTCGTGATTTAACAAGTCCTCCCAGGTTGTTTTTTTTGTGTGTGTTCCCTGGTGGCTCAGTTGGTAAAGAGTCTGCCCACAATGAGGGAGACCTGGGTTCAATCCCTGGGTTGAGAAGATCCCCTGGAGAAGGAAATGGCAACCCACTTCCAGTATTCTTGCCTGGAGAAATCCGTGAACAGAGGAGTCTGGTAGGCTACAGTCCATGGGGTCACAAAGAGTGGGACACGACTGGGTGACTAACACTTTCATTTTCTTTCCCAGTTATTTTTATGCAAGCTAAAGATTGAGAACCACTAATTTAGACCAGTGGTTTTTAGCACTATTGAAATTCTAGGGCAGATAAATCTTCATCATCATGGGATGTCTACTGCATTGTACAGTACTTAGCAGAACCCTGGCCTCTATCCACTAAATGCCAGCAGCACCCCCCAGTTGTGACAGCCAAAAATGTTTCTAGAAATTGCCCAATGTTCTTTGGGGGACAGAAATCATCCAAAGCTGAAAACCACTTATCTAGACCAGGGATCGGTAAACTTTCCTGTAAGAGCCAGGGCTCTGCAGACCATGCAATGAACTACTCAACTCTGATAACAAGGGCAAAAGTGGCCAGAGACAATACATAAATGAATATGCATAACTGTCTTCCAATAAGGCTTTACTGACAAAAAAAAAAAAAGATGGTGATTTGGCACTCAGGATGTAGCTTGCTAATACCTTAAGCTAGATAAGGGCTTCCCAGGTGGCACTAATGGTAAAGAATCAGCCTGCCAATGCAGGAGATATAAGAGATGCGAATTTGATCCCTGGGCACGAAGATCCCCTGGAGGAGGGCATGGCAACCCACTCCAGTATTCTTGCCTAGAGAATTCCATGGACAGGAGACTGACAGGCTACAGTCCACAGGATGCAAAGAGTTGGACACAACTGAAGAGAATTAGCATGCACATGAACTCAACAAGCTAGATAAACTGGCTTCTCTGGTGGCTCAGTGGTAACGAATCCTCCTGCCATTGCAGGAAACACAGGTTCAATCCCTGGGTCAGTAAGATCCCCTGGAGAAGGAAGTGACAACCCACTCCAGTATTCTTGCCTGGGAAATCCCATGGACAGAAGAGTCTGGAGGAGTACAGTCCATAGGGTTGGTCACAAAGAGTCAGACACGACTTAGCGACTAAAGAACAACACAACAAAGCTAGATAAACTACCTAAATTATATCTGAATGTCCCCAACCTCAAGTGATTATTCAGACTCTATCTGAACACCTGATCTAGTCCAATCTTTTATGTTCAAGTAGATAGGGCTCTAAACAGATCTCCATCTTGTATTCTGAGTAACTGATATCCAGAAAGGATAAATGACTCTCTCAGAAAACCACAAGGCAAAGCAAAAAAAAAAAAAAAAAACAGAGCTCTAGTTGGCCTAAGTGCCTCCTATAGAAGAGTAAACATATAACATGGCCTATGATACATTCAAATGTTCTCACTTCAGAGTTACTAAAACCTAGAAAGAAAAGTACTGATACCATGGGGTGGGCTGAGGGGGATGTTATGGGAAAAGGTAGATAAGTTTATCTTAAAAGCCCAGATAGTAAATATTTTAAGCTTGTGGGCCATGAAGTCTCTGTCTCAACTACTCACAGAGCAGTCATAGAAAACAGGTAAATGAATGGGTGTGGCTGTGTGTAAATAAATCTTTATTTATAAAAACAGACAACCGGCTTATAGATTACAGTTTCCTGACCCTTGAACTACAGAGTCCATAAAACCTGTCTGGCAAACAATAGGCATCCACCCAACCACACTCAACAAATCTGAAGTCTTCCATTCCACGGTTTCTGACCACCTGTGAGGTTAGAAGCATGGCACTGAACTGGACTGAATGGCAGTCTAGGGAGATCAGTCCCTCCCTTCCTCCTCCTTTTCTTCCCTCCCTTCCTTCCTTCTGGCATGTCTGCTATATGCCTGGAACTGTTTATTTATACATAAGTTTTATCAATTTAGAGAAATTTCTAAGTAGTGGATCTTGTTTTCCCTTGGAAATCCAAGCTATCTGACAAATTAAGCTAGAAAATGAACACTCTTATATACACCTGAATAAAACCTTTGTTTCAAACCAGTTCATGACCTTGGACAAGTCACTTCCTTTTTCTGTGTCTCAACTTCCACAAAAGGAAAAATGAGAAGCTAGAAACAGATGATCTCTGAAGTCCCCTGCAGGAAACAAGTGTGTACCTTAAAACTGTCAACAATGAAAATAACAGCTAAAATTTATTAAACACTTTCTATATCAGACATCTGTTCTAATCACTTTAACTCATTTTTCCTTTGGGAAAACTGAAGCAAAGTGGTATGAAGTAACTGGTCAAAAATGACAAGATGAGTAAGAGGCAGAGCTGTGATTTTAATCTAAATAATCGGACATCAAAGTCCATTCTCTTAACCACTATTTACTAAACTTTAACCTACATGCCAAAACCTTATTTCCACAATGACCAACCATCCAAACACAAAACAATATGATTTGTCCCTCTAAAAATAAAGGGGACAGTGAAGAAAAGAAAAGAAAAAAGAGTAACAAGACTACTTCCTACCATAGCACTCAATCTCACCCAAGATAACTTCCCAGGAAATAAAGATGATGTTCCATGAATACTTAGTTTGGTCCCTGATTCACAATATCACCAAGGAAACCTGTCTGTCTGATTAGTACCAATTCTATTCACAGTCTGATATCCTCTTTTGTAGAAGATAACTCTTTGTGTCAAACTGAGAAAGACAGGAGGATTCACAGCTTTATTCAGAAGGAAAAAAATGTAATGAAAGGGTAGACCAGTAGTGTCATGAAGAGTTCATGCTTCAGAGAGGAATTGATAGGCAAATGAAAATTTATTATATTGATAATCCAATAAATGTAAATGTACAAAGCAATTTGGGTAGCAAAGGTATTACTAGCTGGAAAGACCAGGAGTGGAAAACTAACGCACAATTGTGTCATCCAGGATACACAACTGAAGTAACATCAAAATCAGTGCCAAATTAGAGAAGAAATAAAGGTCTTCTTATTGTGACCAATAGAACTAGATTCAGGAAAAAAATACTTTTTTAGAAAAGTAGATGAGTTTTGTTTAAGAAAAAGTCTGAAAGAAAATATTACTACTAGTTAGAGTTGCTTTTGCTTCACTTGAGTGGAACTCTAATCTATGTGTCTGTATTATCGGTTACCAAGAAACAGAAAAATATGTGACGCACATGTGACACTAAATTGCTACACCACTCATTTTGCTCTCAAAAAATAAAATTATAAGTAAAAAAATTATCTTAGACGAAAAACAATTTGGCATAGTATTAATTGAAAAGTTAAAGGGATGGGGAAGAGAGAAGACTCATTCTTCTGTTCATCTAGAATTAAAGTAAAAGGTAACTACTTATTAAATAGCAACTACAATTTTGTTTGCAAAAGTGTTTTCTCATCTGTAAGCAAATCAAATACAGTATCAAGAGTTTGTTTGATCAAATGATTTTTGTTCTATACCTCAACCTTTAAAAAAATTCAAAGAATTATACAATTACAAAAAGATTTGGAATTTTCACCTGAATGCATCTCTTTGTTATAAAAAAGACCTTAAGGAAGGGAAAAAACTCACAATTCATCAGTGCCTGCCTGTTTTTTAAACCCAGGAAATTCCTTTACACCCCCTCCTCATTCTGGTTAGCCAGAACTGTAGGTGTACTAGTCTACTCATTCCTTTACCAATAATATACTATGCTAACACTATTTACATTGAAAGCTTATTTTTGTTAGACTTTTGTTATTCCAAGTTCCAAACTTACTTGTTCAGAGTGGAATTTACAAATAATTGATTAAACACTATGTTGTCATTCTCTCCACTCAATTTTGGTGATGCAACCACTATGGAAAACAATAGGCAATTCCTAAAAAAATTAAAAATAGAAATACAATATGATCTAGCAATTCTACTTCTGCGCATATATCCAAAAGAATTGAGAACAGGGACTTAAAGAGATATTTGAACACCCATGTAGAGCATCAATGATTCACAATAGCCAAAACATGGGGGAAAAGTGTCCACTGGCAAGATGAATGGATCAACAAAATGTGGTACATACACAAAATGGAGTATTATTAATATTCCATTATATTCCATATTCCATTATATTATTCCATATATTCAATAATATTAGAAAGGAAGGAAATCCTGACACATGCTACAACATGGATGAATATTGGGGCCATTATTCTAAGTGAAATAAGTAAGTCACAAAAGAACATATACTGTATGATTCCACTTATCTAAAGTACCTAGAGCATTCACATTCACAGAGACAGAAAGAATGGTGGTGGCGAGGGGCTGGAGAGAAGGAAGAATGGGAAGTTATTTAATAGAAACAGAGTTACAGTTCTGCAAGACAAAAAGAGTTTTGAAGATGGTTGGTTCCACAACTGTGATCATACTTAAAGCCACTGAACTGTCATCCACGCATCTCTATCTCAAATCTCTTAACTTGACAATAGTTAAGATGGCAAATTTTATCTTATGCGTATTTCACCACAATTTAACATTTTTTCCAACTGGTAGCTGCTTTTACTTGGGGTGGGGAGGGGAAATCTTTTAGAAGACAATTAGAAATATATTTGCTTTGTAATTAGTTCACTCACCTACAAAATTTCAAATCTATTCCATTAAGTTGTGAGCCATAATCTTTCATCCACTACTTATCCCATTAAAAGAAACCAGGCAATTTTTTAAAATTATAGCCTAAGACTTGGAATGTAGATGCTTGAATGATACATGCTTCTGTAACTGGTCAAATCAATTTCCCTACCCAAAACTCAACACAGTAAAATTATGTTCTGTTTACCTCATATGATTGTTAGCCACTCCTCCACTGACTTCACCAGAAGTCCTTTCTTTATTAAGACGAAATATTTAGAGAGAATACAAAATCCTTCTCAAGAACTTTCCCACATTTGGACACTGTATTTGTAAGAACCTATTATCTAGCAATAATCAACGTCATAAACGTAATTATTTTAAATTTTAGTCACATTTTAAAATCATGTCCTTTTCTACAATGGCAGCAATGAGCTCAAAACTATTATTAATTTTCACAATCATATGAAATAAGCAGAACATAATTACACTATGTTCACTCTTGCTGGGGAAATCAATTTGTCCAGTTACAGAAGAAGCCAGTATCGTCCACACATCTATATCTCAAATCTCAAGCTATAATTTTTAAAGTAAATTGATTGGTTTCTGGTAACTGGATAAATGCTAATTTTTAGGTTAATTCTATAAAACTTTTACATAATATTATTTAAAAGAATAATTTTTATTTTTGTTTTATATTGGAGACAGCTGATTTCCCTGGAGAAGGGAATGGCAACCCAGTTCAGTATTCTTGCCTGGAGAATCCCACGGACAGAGGAGCCTGGAGGGCTACAGTCCATGAGGTCACAAAGAGTTGGACAAGACAGAGGAACTAACACACACACACACACAGAGCTGATTTACAATGCTGTGTTAGTTTCAGGTGTACAGCATAGTGAAGAATAATCCATTTTAAAACCAAGTCCACTGGAGTAAACTGATCTGGAATCATCATTTGCAAGAGGAATACAAGGTTCCTAAAATACACAAAAAGCTAACGTGCTTGTGTATGGTTTTCTAAATAACTTTATTCTACAATAATATTCTCCTTCCTATTTGACAATATGAAATTAACTTTCACCATTTGGCAAACAATTGTTTGATGCAGATGCCATAAGCTTCTTTTTTCCATTTGTAAACAACTGGTCACAGCATTGCCAATTGTTTAAAGGAAAAAACTTACTAGAATGTTTTCATGTGCTCAAAATAAAATCTGAAAAGCTTGTCAGAAAATTTTACTTTACCTCTGAATACAAGAATTCTAAATTTCTGGACCAAAACCAATGCATCTAAGCATAATAATTGTCACAAATAATGAGAGAAAACAGCAACAAGTTACTAGAGTAAGTTTTAAAAGTAAACTATCCTTTTTGTTGTAGTCTAAAGCCTTTCCTACCAGAGCAGAACAATTTTACAAAAGGATAAAACCATTTCTAAATATATAGAGTCCTTTGTCACACAATCATATTCCACATTAGGTAGTAGACTGAATTGGAGAATGAAAAAAGAAGGTGAAATTAGGCAGAAAATCTCAGGCCAATCCTAATCCTACAAAGCACCAAAATCTTGTGGTCAACTTTTCAGAACCTCTTTCTGAGTTTGAAAGTTACAGTATAATGAAATGCAGACACATGCATTTCCCTAATGTAGCAGGTATCTTAGATAATTAAAAGCAAACTCTGGAAATGGACATCAGAATATAAAGTTGTAAGAATAAGTAACTTTAAAAATCAAAGAAAGAAGAAAAGCCCTACAAAATATCATTAAGAAAAAATACTGCCTACTAAGCTAATGTTAGACCATGTGCAATGATGACAGCGTTAAAGGAAGGAAATGTCTGCCTATATGTAACTGAAGCTTCTAAATTAATGCCAAAATAAATGATTAAAAACATCTCACTACAACATTTTCTTCAAACATCAAAAGGCAAAAGTGGTGTTTACAGGGTATTCTAACTCCAAGTGCTTCGTGAAGCATACAGCTCTACTTTCAAAGGGTCTCCCTAAAACAATTATATGCCAGTGGCACTACAGTTGGGTTCACTAAGAAATAATCTTAGCTCATCCTTTAAATTATTCCTGGAGAAAGAACGCCAACCAAGTAATTCAAATCTGTAGAGGAAGGGAGTCCAAAAGCATGGATTGGTAATGTATTCAACTTGTGAATTCAGTTTGTAAATTCACTTTGATATATACACTCCTCATCTTCCTATATCCAAAGAATCTAATAAGGCATCAAAGTCTCAAACGTTTATTCTCCTTCAAAACCAGCACAATGCCCTGCTACCCCTTACCACCTCATCATTCTTTTTAACTCTCCCCTTAATACACCACACCCACACCACCACACCCACACTCCACACAGCACACTCTCCTCATAAACAACCCAAACTCCTCACCCAAAGCACCTCATACTTAGAAGCCCCATATTTAATACCTTCAAACTCTACACTCTTCATATAATACAGGAAACAATACACAGTCCACACACAAAACAACCCAACACAATACCACCTCACTCTATAAACCACATTCAAACCGTACGTAACACATTCTACACACGCCCCAACATAACATAATCCCCCACAGCTCACAACACACACACATCCCAAGCCAGGTACTGTATAAAAAACCCTAAACCACACAGCACTGCTGTGCTCAAACAAACGCTGGGAAGAGGCCACCCTTTGGGCACTGGGAAGCCACGAGGTTGGAGATGGGAGGATAATCGGGCCCAATACTTCACCTGAAAATCCGCCAGGATCATCTCCCGGTCCATGTTGGACGTCATGGCGGCCGCCGAGTTCCGCGGCTCCGGGAGCGAAGCGCGCACCTGGGAGGGAGACTGCGCCTCCTGCGGCCGTCGCCGCCGCCGCCGCCGCCGCCGGGCGCCGAAGGGCTGGCGGGCGAGCCGGCGGGCGGGCCGGCGGGCCGGCGGGCGGGGCAGTGCGGGAGGCTAGGCGCTCATGCACTCGGTAACCTTCAGGCGCCTGGGCCGCCCGCCTGTGCCCTGTAGAGCCCGCTCCGCAGCCTCCCAGACAGAGAGGTTGGTAAGGATGTGGGTCCGGTCTTACTGTCGCCGGCCAGGATGAAGGCAGGTTGCGACACCGCGCACCCGGCTCTCTTCAGCGGCGGCGAGACCGGCGGGGGCGGAGAAAGACAGCGAAAAAGCAGGCGGGCAAACGCCACGGCCTCCT
The DNA here is from genome assembly GCF_029407905.1 of Bubalus kerabau. Lineage (NCBI taxonomy): Eukaryota > Metazoa > Chordata > Mammalia > Artiodactyla > Bovidae > Bubalus > Bubalus kerabau. The sequence goes on along the minus strand of NC_073629.1, from coordinate 95,875,481 downwards.
CCGCCTCCTCCGCTTCCTCCCAGGCCGCCGCCTCCGCCCCTGGTTGGCCAGAGCCAAGGCTGTCGCACATTTTGCCTGTCATCGAGGTCGCAAAGCGCCGCTTTACGGCTGCCACGTGACTGCTCTCCTGTCAAGCGCTGGACTCGCGACTACCGGGCGGGGATCTGCGCGCGGCTGGCTGGAACGCCAACCTGAAACTGCGGGAGCTTGGAGTCCCGCAACAGGTTTTTCCGGTTTGAATTAAGGAAAGGCCTGAGGTACCGCCTCCCTCTGGCTGGGTTGGCGGTCAGTTTCTGCTCCTTACGTTGTTATATAGTAGCACACATACACGTCAACCCTCACAAACCAACTCAGCACAGTCACAACCCGTCTAACAGCATTTCATAAATGTACCTCTTCTCTAACAAAGTTTCACCAAAATACAACTTCATATACAGTCTTTTACGTCAACCTGTCAAAACCCACTTACACAGTCATACTCGATCCCAAGCCCTGACGCTTGCATCTTCAGACATAATGTATAAAGGATGACGCCTTGCATCCTCAAACATAATTAACAAGGAGTAAGAAATAACCAGATTCCCACGGTAGTTATGGGGCAGACATGGAAGCTGAGAAAGGTGAGAATATCCATCCCAAGACAAAGATGATCAGGCTTTGAGCCAAAAATAGACAAAGACTATGTACAGGGAGAAGGAAATGGCAACCCGCTCCAGTGTTCGTGCCTGGAGAATCCCAGGGACGGGGTAGCCTGGTGGGCTGCCTTCTGTGGGGTCACACAGAGTCGGACACGACTGAAGTGACTTAGCAGCAGCAGCATGTACAGTGAAGTGTGATAGTTTGTAATTGTCGCTGGAGGAAGAGTGACAATAGAATTGGTTCAACTTTGACTTGGGAAGATATCATCTTCTGGATTGAACTAGAGCTTGTATTTGCCTTGGAAAGGATATAATATCCTGAAAGTGTAAAGTAAGATGGATAATTTTGTGCTGTAGAGTTGAAATAGATAATAGTGAAATCACCATATAGAATCAAGGCCTAGATCTTTGTATTCCCTGAACACGAAGAGCACTGTGGTGTTCCAAAGATCTAGGTTTATTATGTGGGGGGGTTTTTTTCTTTAAATGAAAATAGTCTGTATTTAGCCCAGAATTAGCTAGATAAGGAATAGAACCCTCCATAGTCATATGAATTGAAGGGTTTCCTGGTTAATTGCTGCCCCCCAAGGAATTCCAAAATAAAGCATGAATGTGAATCATGAGGTGAAACATACTACCAGCAATTTAAGTGTGGCAATTCACTTGTCCCATTCATATATGTCGTTCTCAGCACAAGGCAAGTGAGCAAATCCTGCAACGTTGAGATTTTTCTCTGTGATGAAATGTGTGTGTATCCGAGCCAATTCAAATCCAGTACTGCTTCCCTTCTCCCTCCCTTCTCTCCATCTGGAAATTAAAAGGATGTGGTAATGTAGAAACCAGGGAAGAGTACACTGAACATTCAGGAATATGGTTTCTAGTACTGCTTTCCCAACTAATTAGTAGGGAAAACTGGATGGGTCACTTAGACTCTCTGACTCCAGCTTCTGACATGACTATTTCAGGTGATGAGAAAACAATTATGAAAATGCATGGAAGCATAAAATATTTTTACAAAACAGGCATAAACTGCATAGCATTACTAGGCTTGCGTTCTAGTTCTGCCCCTTGACAAAAACAAAAAACTTCTCTTAGTCTCAATTTATTTCTAAAATGGGGCTCATAAAACTTACTTCATAAGGTGACTGTGAATATTGAGTGTATAATGCTTGTGAAAACTTTTCAGAAACCTTAAAGCTGTCCAAACATATTAGTTGCTATTACTTGTATGTATGCATGTGTGCTAAGTCACTTCAGTCATGTCTGACTCTTTGCAACCCCATGGATTGCAGCCCACCAGGCTCCTGCAGGCAAGAATACTGGAATGGTTGCCATGCCCTCCTCCAGTATTACTTGTACACCAGTTCCTAAATGCTTTTCTCAGGATAATCTCTTTCATAAAACTTAAGCCAACAAGGATTCTCTTCCTTTCTAATCACTGCTTTAACGATCTTTACAACACAATTTAATACTCTGTAATTAAACTCTGTAATTTTTTTGTCTAATTGTTTCATCTACACGTTTTAATTTATTTTTGTTTATTTGGCTCCTCCAGGTCTTAGTTGCAGCATGTGGGATGTAGTTCTCGACCAGGGATCAAACTGGACCCCTGCATTGGGAGCTCGGAATCTTAACCACCAGACCACCAGGGAAGCCCCTATGCATGTTTTAATCTCTCCTCAAAGTCTGAACGTCCCTTGAGATTACAAGCCATTTCATTCCATGTGTTTTTATATTCACCATAGTTCATTCATGGCAAAGTCTTTGGTATATAACAACCAAAGCTTTTGAATTTATTAATTTTTATTGGATGTCTAGTATGTACAGGTATTTTACACATCTTATGTCATTTAATGTTTACAACGGAATAAACAGAATAAAAAACTGCTCTGAGAAGTTAAGAATGTGCCCAAAGTCATGCTATACAGTGAGGCTAGGTCAAAACTAATGCTCTTTCTACTTACCCTGTTGTTTCCCCACATTTTACCCTCCATAGTGTATAGTGAGGTGATTGATTCTTCTCTATGACCTAACTATTCATGGTTGGATATCCAGAGTAATTTTCTACCAGAAAAATAAATACTGAATTGAGAAAATTCATTTCGCCAGAATTCCTTCCTTAAACAATTTCATTGCAGTGTCACAAACTAAGAGAATAAAAAGGTATAGAGATTCTCTGTCCATAAACACGAGCAAAGAAAAATGGTTTTAATATATCCATCCTCTTAGTTGTTCCACTGCATGAACTCATGGAGCTCAGTCTAATTCAAATATAGATCTTTTTCTAGAATCTCCATGTTCTTTGATCTTCAGTTCAGTCGCTCAGTCGTGTCCGACTCTTTGCGACCCCATGAATCGCAGCACGCCAGGCCTCCCTGTCTATCACCAACTCCCGGAGTTCACCCAGACTCACGTCCATCGAGTCAGTGATGCCATCCAGCCATCTCATCCTCTGTCGTCCCCTTCTCCTCCTGCCCCCGATCCCTCCCAGCATCAGAGTCTTTTCCAATGAGTCAACTCTTCACATGAGGTGGCCAAAGTACTGGAGCTTCAGCTTTAGCATCATTCCTTCCAAAGAAATCCCAGGGCTGATCTCCTTCAGAATGGACTGGTTGAATCTCCTTGCAGTCCAAGGGACTCTCAAGCGTCTTCTCCAACACCACAGTTCAAAAGCATCAGTTCTTCGGCACTCAGCTTTCTTCACAGTCCAACTCTCACAACCATACATGACTACTGGAAAAACCATAACCTTGACTAAACAGACCTTTGTTGGCAAAGTAATGTCTCTGCTTTGAATATGCTATCTAGGTTGGTCATAACTTCCCTTACAAGGAACTCTCACATCCATACATGATCTTACCATTCTTTTCGAAAGGAAGTTTTATTTCATATTTTTTCAAATATATATATAATATAATCTACTTGTAAATATTTTGATAAATTTTTAATTGTAATAATTTTCACTTTATCTAATACTTGCAAACATAGTACAGAATGTTCCTTTAATCCAGCTTCCTCTAATGTTACCATCTTACACAACCATGGTACTGCTATCAAAACTAAGAAATTAACATTGGCATAATACTGTTATGTTTCAGAGACTCTATTTGGATTTTTACATTAATGTACTTTTTCTGTTCCAGGGTCCAAACCAGGATTCCACACTACATTTAACGGTTCTGTTTCCTTAGCCTCTTTCAATTGTTGACAATTACTCAGTCTTGACTTTTGAAGAATAGTGGTCAGGAACTTTATAGAATGCCCCTCAGTTTGGGTTTGTCTTATAATGTCTTCTCAGAATTATGCTGAGTTTATGGATTTAGGGGAGACCACAAACATGATATGTCCTGATCACATCATATCAGGGACACATGATATCAACATGACTTATTATCGGGGGTGTTAAGCTTGATCTTTCAATTAAGTTAACCAAGTTTTTAAACTGCTACTCAATTATAAATCATGAGATTAATGCTACTACAGTTAGATCCACACTCAAGTAATCAAAAACATATTATATATAATGATTGAATGTTCCTTTAAGGCACTAGTGCCTGATCCTGTCTGTTTTTTTTTTTTTTTTTTCTTTCTTTTACAACTTACTACAGAGAAAGGGAAAAGGATACAGGCCAAAACCAGCCAATGGAAGAAGCATTTAGAGAAAAATCTGGAAGGGTTCCAAACGCAAAGCTTCCAGAGTCCTGGACTCTGAAGTAGTGGAAAAGGCCTAACATTTGGGAATCCAAGATCTGAGTTCAAATCTTATATCCACTACCTACTGGCCTTAGTCACAATTTCTATAAATCTCAATTCCTTCACCTGAAAAGAATGAGGAGATAGTTTTATTTAACTCCCAGAGATGTTGTAAAGATTAAATAATGTATACATCGTATGTTATAACCAGGAAACACTACACAAATATTAATCGTTGCCATTATAAACTTTTGAGTTGCTTACTGTGCATTTTTTTCTCACTTTACAAAAAGGCTTCCATAAGTGGTATGAGAACCTATATGAAAAAGCCTACTGAATCTCAGAAATAAAATGCCAAATGCCATTTCATTATGCCACAATAATGAAATGATGAAAAGTTCCCCTGAGTGTACCAACCTGTTTCCTATCTCTCTTGGATCTATAACAAAAGGAAGATTTTGAAACTATGTAAAGAAATTGTAAATACCATATACACATAGCCATAAGTCATTCAGAAACTAGGCATACTTAAGTCAAAGAGGGGGAAAGCACAAAGTAATTTGATTATAGTCTTTCTATAAGTCCTTTCAAATAAGTATGAATTGCTGAAAAGAAAAAGATTTCCATGACTATCTGTATTTTATACCCAACTAAAAGGCTCTGTTTCAGTGTTTGAGATGTGCCATTACTGTGTTAAAAGACAAACTACTATTTTCAATATAGTAGATTCTTAACTGTAAATCTTTCTTGTATACCACGTTAGAATGTAAGCTTGTTGACCGCAGAGATACTCACCTTTGAATCTATTTCAGTGAACTAGCAATCAACATGAGATTTTCATTGACGGTCCTCTGTAGTCTTACTTATGCTTTCTGATCTAAAATTGTAACTTCTGTGCCTCTGGACTGCCAGTTCTGGGTTATACAATAAGCAAACAAAGCATATGCTTTAGGACACCAGCAAAGCCAAAGTGAAACACACACACACACACACACACACACACAACTTCCTTAAATTGTTTAATATTTCAGCAAAATCACTAAAGTAGTAAGATGGGGAAAGTCAGAACCTTGTTGGACTTATTCACATTTATTTTTTGGTCTTATATTATTTTTATTTACACATTAGGTGAATTGGTGGGACATCAAAATCTTTTCAGTGCTTAGGATCTCCAAAAATCTTAATCCAGCTCTGTAGGCATCTTAAATTACCCTAAATTTTATTTGTTATTCAGCAAAAAGAATTCTATTTCATGAAAATTATAATCCATGTATACCTATACTTCACATGAGTACAATTTAAGAATCTTCCTTATTACACTGTCTTCTCTTAGAAACCATAATAAATGCAAGACAGCAACTCTCATAAGTTGGATTAATGCCAGTTATCTCTTATCAGCCAACAATACTACTATATCATCACACACCCTCCAGCTGTACTGAAGGATTACATATTAATTTCCCAGAATAATCAGAAGTAAATTATATTATTTATGGTATTTACTGGTATATATGGAATCTTAAAAGTTCTATTTGAAATGTCTAAATACACGTAAGAAGCAAGAGAAGTTAATTTCTTGTGTTGTAGTTCATGTCTGATTCACATTTCAAGTTCAGTTACCTAAGAAAATAGCTCTGGTTATTTTTCTGTTAACAATTCCGTTAAAGGAAACACCACCAAATTGTTCCAAGTTTGAACTCTCCCTCTACCTACCAGGCAATCTGTTGCTAATGACTATCCAGATGTTGTTGGTGTGTTTCGTTGCTAATACCTACAGTGTACCTCAAGGAGCTCGGTATAGATGTTGCTTGAAAATATGCTTGCTAGAAGCCGGTAATAATTAGACCACTTGTCACTTTTTGTTTGGTTTCATTTTGCCCACTGGGTGCATCATGCAACCGTGTTGGATATTTTTAAGACCAAAAAATATAGAAAGCAGTAATTAATCTTACATAGCTAAAAAAGGAAGTAAAAGTACAGAGAACTGGTGCCTCGGACGACTGAAATAAACATTAGGGAAGATACTCTTCCTTTACATTTAGACACCCCTCCCCCACCCCCAAACAAGTCCCATCTAAAGTAGTCAGAGAGAACTTTGACAAAAACAAATGGCCTTCTTAGAAAACCCTTCCCAAGACCTACTTTAAAAAATTTTTTTGGCTTTAAAGTTAATTGCTTTTCTCCCTTTCCCCAAAGAAATGGAATATTTCCGTTTCAAGTCCCTGGAACATTAAGGCTTCAGAGTTCGTCGTGATTTCTTACCTACACCATGCCTTTAGTTTTCGTAACAATCAGTCTAGAAAATACTTTTGCTTTTTCTGAGCACAGTTTTTTGCTGTCAGGTCTCTCCCTTCATCCCCGCGGCCACCTCGGCCCACCGTGGCCCTGGGCGTTGATCTGGCAGGTGCGAGGCCGAAGCGCTGGACTGAGAAAAGGAGGCCGAGTTTGCACAGAGCGCGCCACGGAGGTGGCGGCGGCAGCGGTAGGCCTGGCCTCCCGAACTTCGAGAGCCTGGCCGGGGAGCGCTGAGGCGGGCGGCCCGCCCCACCAAGGCCGGGGAAAGACTAGCTCCGCGCCAGCCTCCTCTCTGCCTTCCAACAGTCAGCGCCGCCGAGCCTCCGAGGCCCTGCGGCTCTCCGCACCCTTAATTAACAAGCCTCGTTTCCCCACCTCCGGCCCCGCCGGCCTCAGGACAGCTCGGGGTTTCACGTCGCACCCTCCATTCCGCCCGCCAGCCAAAGGAGGCCAAACCCGGCTTCGCCGGGCCGAAAGCCGCTCCAGCCCGGGCCTGGCCGCTGGGCTGGCGGGTGGGAGCCAGCGCAGGAGACAGCGAGGGAAGCCGAGAGCCGGGAGGCGGGAGAAAGGGCGCGGGGCGGGGGGCGGGGCGAACCGGGCTGAGAGCTCGAGCGCCACCAGGGCGGAGGGCGGGGCGTGGGCGGCGCCCTGCCTTCCCGCTCCCGCGGTGCTGTAACTCCGCCGAGCCTCCTTAAAACTCTGCCGTTAAAATGGGGGCGGGTTTTTCAACTCAAAAAGCGCTCAATTTTTTTCTTTTCAAAAAAAGCTGATGAGGTCGGAAAAAAGGGAGAAGAAACCGGCACCGTCTCTGCAGCGGCAACAGAAGCAGCAATTGTTTGAGCGAAAAAAGAAGCGAGGGAGGGAAGGAAAAGACCAGAAAGGGGCACGACGCACAAGTGTCTTGTAGGGGTGAAGGGAGCAGGGACCAGTGATTTGGGGGGGACCAGCTACAAAAGAAACTGTCACTGGGAGCGCTGCGGCTCGGGAGGAAGCGGTGCTACCCGGCTAGCCTCCCGGGCACAGCTGGCTGGCGGCCGCTGCCCTATCGGCGGCACAGGCTGGGGGCACAGGCCAGGGGACTGCGAGAGGTTGGCGAAGTGGCACAGGGCGCCGAAGCCGTTGAGCTCTCGCCGAGGGCGGAACTGGCTGCGCCCTGGAATTGTGGCGACTCGCAATACTCAGAGCTTGGCCTGAGACTTCCTAGGACCCTCCCGATCTCTGGAGCCCTCAGAAAACCGGGAAAAGAAGGAAAAGAAGCGGCGGTCGCTCAATGAGCTTCTACATTAGGAAGTCTGAACTGGCTCGGTTGTAGGCGGGAAGTTACCGGTGGGCTGCCCCGTGCAGCCGCGATGCTGCAGCGCGCTGCCTCAGCAGCCGGGGCTCCATAGACACTTCCCGCATCTCTCTCCCCCTTCCTCACGCTGCTGGGCGTCCCAGGACCCGGTGGGGCCGGCATGACCGGCTTGCCGGGGGCCCGCCGCGCGCCCGGCCGTCTCCGGAGACGCGCGCCGAGCCTGGCTCCCACGGCCTCTCAGGCTCGGCAGGGCTGCGGTAGCCCGGCGGGCGGGCTCCGGAGCCCTCCCGCAAGGCATTAGCCCGCAGCTCGGCCTGGACGCGGATTAAGACTCATCCGGAGAATCGAAGGCCACGGAGGAGTCCTTACGACCTGTAACTTGAGGGCCACGGAACTGCTACTCTCGTTTGATTTTGGTGATCATCTTTAACCCCCGGAGCACATCAGCATCCAGCCACCGAGGCGCTCTCCCTGCAGCGGAGGACTCAGAACTACCCCTTTGCCGAGACGGATGGAGACCGAGCCCCTCCGAGGACCTGCCCCTGCGGTACTGGCTCGCGCGGCTCAAGTCACTACTGTGAACAAGGGTGGGTTAATACCTTTTCTTCCCCCCAAATGTCTCTTTTTCCACGGTATTTTCTGCCCTAACCTAGTCCCTTAAATCTCCGCATACATTACTCCTGGAGATCTGTAGTGTAGGTACGTACCAGCTCTGCCTACATTTTACGTCCAGAGTAATTTACCAGGAATATATGTGTGTCTGTATATCTCTCAGTTTAATCACCAGAATTCTTCATAGGGGTTAAGCTAAAAAGCGAGGAGCGGAGCCCCTCTCCAATGGCTCAGTTTTGCTGAATAATCACGTGTGAATCGAGGGGCGGGCTTTTGGCAGGCAGATCTTACTAGTATTTACTACCAAGCTCTACTCCAGATTAACCATCCCAGTCCTTCTGTCAGTCTCCGATGCCATCATGCAGCCTGGTTAGGAGCGAAGGAAAGGGGAAAAAGAAAAACAACTAATTCATCTTTTCCCGATCGTCAGGACCCTAAAGAATGGCCGAGCCTTGGGGGAACGAGTTGGCGTCCGCAGCTGCCAGGGGGGACCTAGAGCAACTTACTAGTTTGTTGCAAAATAATGTAAACGTCAATGCACAAAATGGATTTGGAAGGACTGCGCTGCAGGTTGGTATCCAGAGAGGTGGGGAAAACAGGTCAACAATGTTGCCTACGTGACCCGGGTTTCTAGAATAATAGCTTTCAAGCTTTCAGGGGTACTAAATTGCACTGTTCTTAAAACTAGTTGGTTGCCATATTTTATATCTTTAAGTGGATCCAACTCCCCAAAATGACGTACTTTGAACAAACTCGTCAAATCCAATAACATCCTCTATATCAAGTGGGTTCCAGGTTTGGTCTTAATTTTTGGAATGTTTTTGTGACTGTGGGGATTGTATACCAGTCGTAGCAGCGCCGAGTTTTTTGGTTTTTTTTTTTTTTAGACAGTTCTGTAAACACGTTATTATGATTATTATTTGAAGTAAATACACTGCTATTAGTGGTTTCCGTACTTTGCTCCAATAATTGACTTTAACGTTAATTTTCCTGACTACTGGGGAGGGTATTTTTCCTTCAAATGCTTCAAGTTTTGACAAACGACCTTTCCTCGTTTGGAATGGGTGGCCTGGGCACGGGCACAGGATGTACATTTCACAGTTAATATAATACCATCCACCCATTCAGGATTGAGTAGGAATAAAAAGTTGAATTTTCTAATCAGAGCTCAGTTTATAGTGTTTTTGTCTCTGCGGTCTTACCGTGGTATGTTCTAATTTTTAGTAATTAGATTTACAAGCAACAAATGAAACATGTTCAGCTGCCAAGTATTGTACCTGATAACTTTTTTCCTCCTCTGAACGTTATCATGTAACTTGGTTGAAAGGCTTAGAAACAGAAAAATGGCAAAGTAGTCTCAAACAGTTGCTTTATCTGAGTTCTGATGATATTCTTATAAGCAGTTCGTATTTGAAATGCAACACTTAAAGCTGTTTTTGAAAATCCACTGGGGAGAGGGTTTTTAGAGTGCTTTGTTTTTAATTGCAAGAATGAAAAATTTAAGTGACAGGAGATGTACTACTAACAGACGAAAATCATACACCCTGTATATTTTAAATCAGAATACACTGACTTTGCAAAAATTTCAGTATTAAAGAAGCTTATAGATAGATACTAAATTATTTATCTTGTTATTTCAGGTATATTAAGTGGGGAAAGGATTTTTTTTATTTTTCCACCTCGTAGTTTTTAACAGGTATTTTGATGACAGTAATGTCATAAATTTAATATATTGAAATTTTTCCTATTGAACATTCAAAATATTATATAAATCTCACAAAGAATGAGCCACTTAACCCTGTAAGAATAGGATCTTGCAGGACTTGTGACGAGCAGGAAGACTAGGAGAATAATACTGCAAAACAAAAGTTTTGACAAACATTTTTAATACAACTCTGCAGTCTTGTTTATATTAAACATACTTATCAAGATATTAACACCCACTTATTGTGGCTTAGTCGTAGTACATATAATGAAACACACACAAACAGGAGTCTCAAAGCTTGTTTTCAGTATGTATAATCCTGACTGAAGTTGTATCATAACTCAAGAAAGAACTTTCTTTCAAAACAGTTTCCAGCATTGCTATTATTTTCTGTGGAATATGGCAAAATTTCTCCTACAGTAATGTTTATTTAACTGAATTACAAAAGGTTTTTCCCTCTTCCTAGTGTTAGCCTCTCAATCAGGATAATATCAAAGGCCCTGATCGTACATTTGCTTTACGAAGATCCAAGGTGTCTGTCTCCTATTTTTCCCAGTTCAGGTCCTTAAATGTAACTAAATATTTAGAGGCAATTGTGGTAAAAATTAGATTGTGTTAATTTTTAATAACCAAAAAGTGTATTTCATCTAAGTTCTTAAAAAATAAATTATGTGTCATTTTTAACCACTGCCCCAAAGGAAAGGCCAAAAGTCAGCAGAGTTTTATCAACAGGGAAGCTTAACATCTTGGTCATCTATATAGTTTGAATTAATAAAATATTATTCATTCTAAATATATTTTATATTACTTAATTGGTGATTTTTAAAACAAACATTCTAAAGAGATAGATCAGCTTTGTAAGTTTTTCCAGGATGTATTTAATTTCGAGTGTCTACTATGCAATCTATTTACTATAACTTTAGGTTATTATGAATATACCTAGGAATAAAACAATTAAAATGCTGAAATTTCCTTGCATGTTAATGAGACTATATTTTTTCACAACTAGATTATATGTATTGTATAATTTCATGCTGCTGTACAAACTACTTTATAATTATGAGAGCCTAATAGAGACGTCTTATTAGAGTGAAATATATTCAAACACCAGTACATAAGTCTTTATCATGTAAATTAGTTGTATGTTGATAGCAAATTTTAATATCAAATTCTGGCTTTTAAAATATTGGCAGTTTACAAATAACTATTCCTAAATGCCTGATAATAACTGCAAAAGGAAATAAGATGAGGTCACCAGTTGATTAACAAACAGGCTGAAACCACAGACAAAGCTTTCTATGTCCCAAAATATACGTTAAATATCTTACTTTCTCTTCTTTTGCTCAATTGAAAATTTGGAAACTAGCTAGAACTTTTTAGGATACAGTAAGTAAAATAGTAGAATGACTGTTCCATTCCTTTTAAGAACAGTTGCCATACAGTCTTTTCCTATCTAATACAAGGCATATCATTAATATGTTATGTTTTAGATAAATCAGTATCATTGGCAATGTAAAAAACACTTGCTTTTTAAAAAAAAACGCTTTAATATTCAATAACGTTTTAAATTTTCAAGTGGAGGATTCTAATAACTAAATACACCTAGTAACCCACATGAAATAGTTGCAAAGAAAAAAAACATTTAAAAATTACTTGGAAACTTGGGGCTTATCTGTTTGGAGAGAACTTGTGAAAATTAATAATTTAAGAAAATACCAGGTTTGGATTTTAAAGAGATCATTTTTACATAGTAAAATCAGCCTAGATGGAGTCTGGTGTGTGGAAACATTTCTTTGAGAATTTAAAGAAGCTCATTCTCCTTCTTTTTAGCTATTTAGAAAATTTTTACCCACATTTAATTTTACAGAATCAATACCCCAAGCACATTTTATGAACATGACGAACCAAACAGAAGACTTACTTAAATCTCAAATTCCATTTCTTTTATTTTAATAAATTCATGAAATTACACTAACTCTTTATGGGAGACAGAGAGCTGAGTTGTCAGTGAATTTTGTACAAATTGCACTCATTCTATTTTTATTAATCGATGTATCCTACTTTGGGGCTCGTTTAAGATATTCCATCATACAAGCTCAATTTTTAGAAGTTTTCTTCTACTTTTACCTAATAGTACTCATCTGCTGCAACTGAGCCCTTCAAACTCCATCACATGGGTCTTCCCAAAGCACTCCTTCACCGAAAAAAGTTACATAAATAGAAAGATGGATATTCTAAAATAGCCTTGTAGTAGGAGCGCTTGAAGGATTCTACCGTTTTTTCTCCTTTTCTAGGTTATGAAACTTGGAAATCCGGAGATTGCCAGGAGACTACTACTTAGAGGTGCTAATCCCGATTTGAAAGACCGAACTGGTTTCGCTGTCATTCACGATGCGGCCAGAGCAGGTTTCCTGGACACTTTACAGACTTTGCTGGAGTTTCAAGCTGATGTTAACATCGAGGATAATGAAGGGAACCTGCCCTTGCACTTGGCTGCCAAAGAAGGCCACCTCCCCGTGGTGGAGTTCCTTGTGAAGCACACGGCCTGCAAAGTGGGGCATCGGAACCATCAGGGGGACACCGCCTGCGACTTGGCCAGGCTCTACCGGAGAAACGAGGTCGTTAGCCTGATGGAGGGAAACCGGGCGGAGGGAGCTGCGAATCTGCAATGAATGTGGGGAGGGCTCTCCCACACTGCCTTCTGTTTTGTCAGTTAATTGATTGGCTGTCCTATTTTAATATCATTTGTTAAAATTCAGTTTTGTCATATTTTAAGCAGCTAGCTAAAGCCTCTGAAACTGCTAAGTGGAAATCTTACTACAGCTTTATGAATATATTTAAGCAACATCTCTTTTACCTGCAAAACCCTGAGTTCTAACATGTAATTGCAAAAGCTTTGGCTTTCTTCTGAATATTTTATCTTTCCCTGACTTTTCTCCTTGCCTCTCCCTTTGCCAGTCTCAGTACCCAACTTGGAGACTTTGTTTTTAAAATGGTTTGTCCTGATGCTTCTTTTGCCTGATTAAAACACATTTTCAAAACAGGACAATGTTTTCTGTGATTTCCACGCCTCTTATAATCCACATGTGATATGCTTCTTGCTAAGGAGAACTAAACTGAAAGATCATGGTGTTTTAAGTCTTGACATCAGAACTAGACATATTCTATTGATGATCCAGTTAAATGCTTTTCTTTCTCTCCTCATGCCTCCCAGCAAAGATTTTACTTGATGCCTAATATGTCTGCTTTAAAATAGAGTAAGAACAACATTTTTTTGGAAATCAAACCTGAAATTACCTCAGTGTAGATTTATCCTAATATTTGATCTTCCTTTTTTCTCAAAGTTAAGTTAAATCGTTGAAAAACAGGTCTCAGAAGTAACGATCTGGAATCAAATATATGTTAGCCCTAAAAGCCACTTCAAAAAGAAATTGCCATTAAAAAGTGCTTCCCATTTGTTGATTTTTTTTAAATCACAAAATGAAACAATTGGTTAAATAGTATATTTCCCAAAAGTATACCATAAGTATGCTAAATGTAACAATGGCTTTTTCTCCCTGAAATACCAGAAGTGTAAAATTATAAAATGTTTAAGTATTAAAATGCACTGCACATACCAATATTGAGGTGATAAAAAGCTTAGCAAGAACATACATATATTAATTACATATGTGTCTATTTATTTAGGGGCTACAGTATAATAAATACAGAAACTTTTACAGTAAATAAATAGGCCACTCCTACACATAGTACTTGATTCCCTCAAAACTTTTTAGTAAAGGCATATAAAACTCTTAGTAATACATCTAGCTAAAAAATTTTTTGAATGAAATAGAAATATCAAATTTCCAAGAGAATTTTCCAGTATCTACTACTTAATGTTATTTTAAAGATTTCACCAAAGGATTTCAATGCAGTTACCTCTTATAAATTTATAAATACTTTATTCATCATCTCCCACATGAACAAAAATGTTTTATGTAAAAGGTCCCTCCTTCTGTTTCATAAGCTCCCTGCCCTGGCTCCAAAAAGAACAAAATACTTGAAGGTTTATTGAAGGACATGGTTCTGATGCTTGCCCTAACAAGGATTGGAAGGTTGCAGACAAGTGGTTTTCGATAATTTATTTTTCATAGTAGTATAAAAGAATATGCAAGAAAAAATCCTTTTCATTTGGCATTTTAAGTTCACCTTCCCTATGTCAAGTGCAACAAGACTTCAACTTCTGCCATCTCAAACCACAAGTTACTGAATAAATTTATTTTTGACAGCAACATGAAATTAAATGTAAAACACTTATTTTAAAGTTTAGGGGAAAAGTAGAAATTGAGATGATTTTGAAAGAAAAGGGTGTATTTTGAATTTAAAAACTAGAATCAATATACAAAATACACTGCTTGAGTAAGCTGAATACTTTCTAAACACAAGACTATTACTAAAAATAAAAGTAATACTTCTTACAAGTTGCAACTGTAAAAGATAAATGTTTCTTAAAGTCGATTTAATGGACTTTTCAGTATCCACCAAGTATAAGCATTAAAATCGCTCTTTAGCTATTTCGAATATAGGATGTTCATTGAAGTTAAAGAGCGGTACTTCTGCGCTTGCTTTAGTCTCAGATGGTCGGAGCACGGTGAGGAGAAGGAGCTCTATCTCTCTTCATCAGCCTAAAACTTGCCTAGACATTAAAACATCGCCACTTTTCTTTGGTTCTTCGCAGGAAATAGCTTTGCTAATCTAAGTATTTTAGAAATGAGTTGTGTGGTCCCCTCTAGGAAATATGAAAAGCCATTATTCAATCTCTTAAAAACCTCGACAATATTCAGTAAGACAAATACCGAAATGTATAGGATGGAAGAAACTGTACTGCAGAGTTTAACGGGGTTTAATTTACAGCCAGCTGAGACCGGAAAGGATCTGAGCTTTTTCAGATGCAGAGTAGAGAGGCAAGTGCTAATCAATGAAGTGACCAGGGCCTCAGGGGACGAAGACAGAGAAAGAGTGGCGCGGCAGTAGGCAGAGATGCGTTTCTCAGTTATTCTCTGAGCCCGCATCCACGTCGGGAAACTCAGGCTTAGCCTTTGCTCAGTAAATTGAACCCCCGGCTTATACCTGGGGCAAAAGCAGGGCCGGTGAGGGGTTGCGGGGAGGGTGGGGGAGAACACCAAAAGGACCTCAGTCCATGTTCTGGTCTCCAAGCCACCAAGCAAACTGCATTTTATCATTTTTTGGTAGTAAATCAATAGTTCTCTGATAAACAATACACATCTCCTAATAGTGTGATGAGCTCCTACAAATACACACCACGCTGGGAGACCAATAAATGGATAAAATATTTCTGTCCCAGGAAAGCATTTCAATTAGTAATATTGTAAATGTCCCTGATAATGTGGGTCAAACAAACGTTGTGGAATCCGTAGCCCCGGACTGGTTTCGAAATCTCAGTTCCCAAAAAGGTGCTTTCGGCTTTTGCCGGGGGAAGAAGTAATCGTCCAGAAGTGCTGAAAGAGCACAGTGCTGGAGCAAGAAAGGGTCGTACTCACAGCCTTCCTGACTGCCCTAAGCGACCTTCATCAAAAAGGAGGGGGGTAGGGTGGGGGGTAGAGGGGAAAAGTCCGGGTCTTGGTCTATGGAGACTGCTTTGATTTTTACACCACAATTTCAAAATAATCAGATTCACGTTAGGGACCTAATGAGAGGCTGGAAACAAGCTTCCAGCCTAAGACTCGGGGTAAAAAGGCTCTGCCCGTCGTCAACCCAAGTCCTCTATGGAGGGGCTGCAGAGTCATCCTTTCTGTTCCTTCGAAATTCTCCAGACTCCAACCGCAGCTCCCGGCTCCCTAGCGAGGAAGCTGGAGCCCAGAGCTCCCTCAGGGCGCGCAGAAAAGCCCGGGGTGGGGGTGGGGGAGTTTCAAAACCGTTAGCTCGCGTTGTGTTTTTTTTTTTTTTCCCCTCCCTCGCTAAGGTTTCTTTTCTTTTCTCTTCCTGTCCAAATATTTCAAATTTCCGCGCCTTAAATAACAGTCTCCTTTTATTTAGTTAGTTTCCTCGGCAGGTTTGGCCGCCCGCTTGTCTCTGCCCCCCAGCGGGCCCGGGGCGCCTTGGATGCCTCGGTGCTGCCTGCAGCCCCTGTGCGCTGCCCCCCGGCCCAGCCAGCGCGGCCCGGAGCGCGGCCGCCGGAGCCACAGCCCCCTCTTGCCGCGACCTCGCCTGACCCGACTCTCCCAGCACCCAGAGCCAACTAAGGCCGCCCCCCGCCCGGACGCTCGTCTGCTCCCAGCTCGAGACTTCCCTCCCCGGACTTTGGAGTCTCTTCTGCTTTGGGGTTTGGAACCCGGTCGCCCTGGAGCGGCTGAAGAGCCGCGGCGATAGGAAGGCAGCGGAGGAGGCCAGTGGCCGGAGACTGCCCCAGCCCCCACCCCGCGGGTAACCTTGGAGGCGCCCTCGGAGTGAGTGTGTGCGCTGCTGCGCCAGCCGGCTGGGGCAAGCGGGCGCACGGCGCGGCAGGCAGGAGGCGGGAGCGGGGGCGGGGAGGGGGAGCGGGCCCCGGTGCCTCACTGCAACCGCCAGAGCGCCCCGGGTGCTACGGGCTGCCAGGGCGGCCAGGGTTCCCCGGCCCTGGCCCTCAGGCAGCGGTCCCTGAGGAGGCGGCGGCCATCCCTCTGGATGGTTCCGGCGACCTATGCCTGAGGACTGGGGCCGGAGGGCGACTTGGGAGCAGGGGCGAGCGGGCCGGTGAGTGCCTAGCTCTCCGCAGAGGTGAGCTGGCGGCGGGACCGGGCGCGGCGGCTGGAGCAACTCCATGCCCAAAGCCAATGCCAGCACTCCCTCCCCCTCCCCCCGTGACAGCTGAGGACAGCCGGGCTCCGAGCCTCACGTCCAACTGCGAGGAGGCAATTGCCTCTCCGGCTTCTCACCCTCTTCGACTGTCCGAAAAGTCCTATGGTGTTGCCCTTACCCCACAAATTATTAGACGTCCGGGACTGAAAATGCACATTCATTCGGAAAGACCCTCAGCTTGAAACACTGAGAATTGCAGGCCCGTCGGGACTTTGGGTGGGGCTGGGGTGCGCAAAACACCTAGAAGTGGTCTTGTTTTTCAACCCGGAATAGAGCCGAAAATCCAGTAAGGATCTTCAGCGGTGCCTGAAAAGATTAAAAACTCTGCAGATCTGGATATTCACTTGGTAAATCAAGTTTCCAGTGAAATGTTTTGCCATCTGCTATAGAAACATTGTGCGAGCTTCAGGTGTTAGGATGTGGGTTTGGAATTTTCTGTGCTGTCTTTAATCCTCAAAGACATTCAATAACAGCATGGTAACACACCCGGCAAAGGAGCAGAGGTTATCCTTGCCACCACAGCACCTGCAAAAGCACAAGTGGGTCTCCTTCCTAAGTTCTAAAATGGCTTCAGGACGGTCCAGAGGTACCAGCACATAAGAGGAGAGGGACAGGGGGCTGAAGGAGTTTGCACATTTTCTAAAACTACACAGATACTGTTATACTAAGAGTGTTTGACCTCATCTCTCCTCTCTCCAGTCACCACTGGTCAAGGAAGATTTTCAGTGTAGGCCTATTCAATAATTCAACTTACAGACTTTTTCTCTTCCTTCCCCCTCCCCCGCCCCCCCGCAAAAAAAAAAAAAGTCAGCCAAAAACATCAGCCCTTTGGGGGAGGAAGTAAAAAAACCACCAATCCTTATCCAAACCACCCGTCATTTCTTTGAGCATTAAGAAGAAATCCTACATATCATCTATATTGTGAAAGAAAAAAATAATTTACCAGGACCTCAGATGCATTCAATTGATATAATTAAAGTGATATTAATTGCCTTTTAACATTAAAATAATGGGACAATTTGTGGAATTGATAGGTGAAAAGCTTAAAAAAACTGTATTGAAATGTTTGGAAATGGGAGCTTCTGATCTTTATATTTCATAAGTACAGTAGTTACTTAGAAAAAAACCTGATACTTTATCTTGACCATATAAAGCAGTATCATTCTAACTAATTTTATTTTAGTTACACGCCTTAGTTTTTCAGATTAGTTATAAGCAGAGTGAAAGTTCACATATAAAGCAAAACTGACATCTTTAATGTTAAAAGTTTAGTTTAGAAATGCAACTAAATTATCATAACTATACTAAAGTACAGTTCACTCTCTTGTTTCTTCTAAGTGTACAATTTGTACAACTTGCTGGTAAAGAAGTCTGTCGTGGGTTTAAAATGTATGCCTTAGAAACATAATTTCCTAAAGTAAAAAATAACTCACTCTGCTTTAAGAATGATTATTCTATAATTTGGCTATTCTGTACTATTGCTAATGTAACAGTATCTTCTTTTATATTTTGGAACTATTGTAAAAGCCATTTGGGCCCAAATTGTTCTTGTTCCAAAGTTTTCTTCTTCAGATATTTTTACTAAGAAGTGGCTGTCCTTAATGATGTAGCAGCATTCTGATGCCCATTCTGTTAATTCAAGAACTTCACACTAGACTTACATACACATTTAAAAAGAAATGTGCATTTCTTCTTTTGTCCAAGTTCAGAACAGATGTGGATGAACGTTAACATTTGAAAGGCCTAGAATAATTAATTTGCAAATCAGTTATTACACTGTGATAATGAAAGATGAAATTTTAAAAATCTCATATATCAAAAGAATAAATGGGATCACATTATTAAGTATCATTTGATGTTGATTAATAGTACAGTGTTACCTATCTCAAATTCAAATAAGTGATAGTGTGTATTGTGGTATGATTTTTAACTGTGAAAGACAGTTATGTAATACTCCCCTGATATATAAAAGGGGTTGAAGTCCAGAATATCTTTTTGAATGTTACATAAGATATAATTAAAATGCATTAGTTAAAAAAAAACTTAACTACACTATCACCTATGTTTTTGGCTGTCCCCATATTTCTTTCTTTCTCTTTTTTCCAACTTCTCTTACTTTTTTGTCTCTACATTATAGGTGATGAACAAAAATAGCATGTAGAAAAAGGTTTCCAGTTCTCCTTTATTCCTGCTGCCTCAGTCACCTACTTCTCTATTCACAAATATGACTTCAATTTTAAAAACCCTGTTTTGTGATGCTAAAATGTAATCATTCCCATTAATTAAAATTTATCATAGGTCTATGAGTGAAAAAGCATTGTCTGTATTTTATTTAAAATAAAGTTAAGTGAAAAAAATGGTCATTAGGTGGTAGCAAGTGTATATTTATGTTTTGAATATAAATTAGTTGGAATCTTAAAATACATTCAAATTTTGACATATGCTAAGATTATATTTTAGAATCAAGATCTTGAAAATATTAAATTTAGTTTTTGGTCTTTGCAAAATAATTTAATATATTTTAATTTGTCACAGTAAGATAAGGCTAATTGTTTTAACTAGTGAAAAGTTAGAATGTTGATACTTGGAAAATATGAAGAGAGGACTATGATATCAAATCCAAGGCAGCGTTTTCTTTTTTTAAGTAAATTACTGCTACTGGTAAATTATATACTTTAATTGTAGTGATTATTATTTTATAATTAAATTTTACACTTGGCAGATGGACCAAAGTTCTCTGTGTTTATCTATAAGCATATATTTGGTTATGCAGGTAATCCAAATAATACTTTGTAGTCTTGTTATATATGAGCATTTTTATGTATGTGTGTGTATATTTAGATATTTCTTACTAATGTTCAATACTGAGTAAATAGATATTTTGGACAAATACTACAAATGCACTTCTTATTGCTGTTTTTTAAGATGATAAATTATGATTTGCTTAAGGAATATAAGCTGATAATTTTTTAGATATACATGAGATCCTTTTCACTAATGATCCAGGGAAAGATATAAATTAAAATCTTAGAACTGAATACACTGACACAGGTAGCAGAACAAGAACTTAGTTCTATCTAGGTTATTGTTTCAAATTCTTATCATGAAGCAAATATATATGAAAGCCACTTAACATCCACAATTAATGTAATCAAATATGAAATATTAGAAACAGAATTGTGGTAAAGATAAGAGGAATAATGGACTTTTCAAGTGTTTTGGATAGCCATGCCTCTGAATTAGCTTAATATCAATTACATGATGGGCAATTTGCTAAATAATCCAAAAGCAAGGGCAAAGCAAGACCAGTAAAGACATCTGCCCAATAATTCAAAAGTGCGGCAAAGACCAAAAAACAATTTTTTCCCATTACACCACCATGGGAAATAAACAAATTAATGTACTTGTATGGATAATTTTACAGTTTCCAGGGAAGTTTTCTACTATTTCACTTAGATAATGTTTTTTAAAACACAGCTGGACAGTAACCACTTATTATATTTGGTAATATTTTAAAATTATATATATGTTTTACTTAAATACAACATATACATATTCTGTCCAAAAATAGCAAGTTTAACACCAATCTGAAAGGGTGAATGGATACAGTTGGACATCTGGACTAGACTGAGGAGCTGTTTAATGTGCAGCCCGAGTAGGGCCGCATGGGAGAGAGTACAAAACTGACTGAATGCTGGCTAATTTGCTTAAGAGTAATCAAAATGGCTCTGAGGTACTATAAATTTCCTAGAGTTTTTAAATATACCATGTACCTGATGAAAAAGCAAATAGCTTTATACAAAGACAGTTAAAAGAAGGAATATATATATGTTTTTTGAATCCATAGGGACATCACAAATGTCATGGGGAAGTATTAATGTAATATTAATATAAAAGAAAACTGTACATAATAGCATCAGCTGAAGGTAAATGATTGCTTTCATTTCTTTAAAAAGGCTTATTTATAATGTTTAAAAAATTTTAATGTACAGTTCTTCAAACATATGGATAATATCTATAAAATATACTGCACATACTAATTTTTGATATTCTAATTTTTAAGTTTTTCTCAAAAAAGTTATTCAAAGTACCTTTTAGTTCATCAGATCCTATTAAAAGATAATGTACCATACCCTAAAATCAGCACATTAAGTTTGAGGCTTAGCCATATAAAAGAATTGTAAAGATAAGTGCTTTCTAAGGAAAATGTTCTGTCTCAAATTATCAAGATAAAGGTCTGGGAATTTTCAGTAGCAGATTTCATCTTCTATGAACAAATAGATTATATTTAGGATCAATGTAAGGTTTATTTAATATTTCTATAGTAAGGTAATATTTTAATATCATCATTTTGAGTTTAAATATGTAGAATTTAAACAATGGAACTCTGTAGAGACATTGCGAGGTTTCTCCTTATTTAGCAACAGAACAGATTAAAGAGAAATCAGATCAAAACATAAAATTCAGATAAAAAATTCAAGTTAAAGAACAACAATGATATGAAATCAACAGAAAAATTGTCTCACCTGAAAATCTTCCATTAATTTGGGGAAAAGGTGTGATAGGAAAAAAATATTTAAATCCTTTTCCATTAGATTAAAAGATTACTCATTTCTTATCCAATATTGTTGGAAATAAAATCCTAAATATCTCGAAAAAGGGATATGACCATGCTAAAAAGCAAGTGAGTCTCTGTATAGGATGTGTGATGGTAATTGACCTGAGAGGATTTTCTAAAACTGTTTTAATATAGTTATGAACATGTTAGCATATAAAAAGTACTAAATATACTGAAATTTATCATCATCCTGTTAAATTGTGTACACAAAGAAAGTAGGAGATGCTCTAATAATTGTCTCTTCTTTTTGGTACTTCTTAATTTATAAATATATTAATTCAATTTACATTTCAGTAAAAGGAGAGAGAAGAAAACACAAAATCAAGCAAGTTAATAAGTCAATATCCATTATTTAGTCTCTGTATAACCTAATTTAATATTCATAGCCCCTTCATGGATTGAGCTTTATTCTCCCATTTTTATAAATCCAGAAACTCAGATTTAATGATGTTGAATAGCTTGCCCATGTTACAGGCTTGTAATTTATAGCATAAGGATATGAACCCATGTCTTTTGTTACTTCATTATAGCCAGATGAAAAGATCTTTCAGGGAAATAACAAATCAGTCAACTCAACAATCACATATTAAGGATCCATCATTATAGTCACTTAATAGGTTTATAGCTTTGAGACCAATTATATCCAAAGCTTTCTACATCTGCAAAATGGGGGTAATACTACCTAATTTGTTGTTACTGTAAATGAAATTTGTGTAAATTTCCTGGGACTCAGCAAGACTTTACTAACGGGAACTATTATTATAGGGAATACAAAGTAAGAGAAAACCCATTCTTGACCCCAAGGAACTTAAACTATTTGGGTAAATAAAGTTAACATGTGGCACACATATAACAACTAGAAAACAAGCAAGATTCAAGCAAGTATATGGAAGTATGTAGTATAGCTTACACCATCTTATTAGATTTATGATACTGATTTAAATATCCTATAGTGGAAAATTTCCTTTATTGAGAAGAAAAGGGAAAGGCCACTTCCAAATAATTGACTTCTCTAGCATGTACGCTCTGGAGGTGTCCACATCTAGCAATATATTGGGTGAACAATGGAAAGCAACTGCATGGACAGAAAATATAAAAAACATGTGTAAGTAGGTATTTTGAAAGGTATAAATGAAAGACATTATTTTAGAATAAGTAACTGTGATATTCTGATTCAAATGGGAATAGAAATACCTAGGAGTTTCATAATCATTAGATAATGGGATCCCTAATAAGCAGTAGAGGATAGTGAGTGAATGGCTTTAGGACCACTCACTATTCAAAATAAATAAACTTTATTTCTAACTCTGGTAGATAATATGTATCTTACTTTGGAACAGGCACTTAACCTTTCTAATCCTCATTTTCTCATTTGTAAAATGGGCATAATAATAACAATTACTTTACAAGGTTGTAATAATTAGGAATAATATTTATTAATAAGTCATTTAATACTCTAACATAGGAAGCTTGAAAGGCTATACACTAACAGGTTTTCTGAGATTTTGAGTTAGTTATATTAATCAGAAAGAAAAGAAAATCCTTCTTCCGTGAATACAACCTTGAGTAACACAGACATTTGTGGATTAAGAATAAAAACTTTTAATTTAAAGTCATTACTCCAAGTATCTATGCATATGACCCATATATAAGTACATTCAATTTAATAACCACATTTATTAAAAACCCATTATAGGTAAGGTGCTTTTTCCATATGCTGAGGATATGAAGGTAAGACATCCATCTCAGCCCTCAAGGAACTAGAAATTTAATGAGAGAAATAAAATATCTTATATGGAGTATAGTAGGAAATTAGATATAATGAAGTAATAAGTTACATTTGGAAAGTAATAAGTACCTTTAAGACACCAAACTCCATTTTCAGAAAGTTACTCTGGAAGAGTCAAGTAGATTTTCATTTCCAACAAAATGAAGACTAGATTTCCTTAAAATCTTCCCAAAACATAACAAATAAATTGCTGGCTCAAATATTTTTTAAAATATACTTTAGAATTCAGAGTTGCACTGATAAGAAGGTAAGGGAAATCTTCAGAGACCAAAAAT
The DNA here is from genome assembly GCF_029407905.1 of Bubalus kerabau. Lineage (NCBI taxonomy): Eukaryota > Metazoa > Chordata > Mammalia > Artiodactyla > Bovidae > Bubalus > Bubalus kerabau. The sequence goes on along the minus strand of NC_073629.1, from coordinate 95,851,722 downwards.
GAGGGAAAGTGAGTCTTGATGCCAGCTGTTGTGGGGGGCATCCACTGATCTCTAGTATGTTATTTTCCTGGGGCTGCTGTAATGAAGTATTACAAACTGAGTTGCTTAAACAACAGAAATTTATTGTCTCACTCTTTAAAGCTGAGAAGTCTGAAATCAAGTTAGTTTCTTCTGAGGGCTGAGGGAAAAGCTATTCCATTCCTTTTTCCTAGCTTCTTGTAGCCTCAGGTATAACTTGGCTAGTAGATGCTGTTCATCGTGTTTTCTCAGCCTTCCCTTTATATGTATCTACTTCTGCATTCAAATTTCCCTTTATTATAAGAATACCAGTCATAATGAATTAGGGCCTACCCTAATAATCTCATCTTAACTTGATCATCTGTTAAGACTCAATTTCCAAACCAGAACACATTCACAGGTACTGCAGGTTAGAAGTTTGACATCTGTTAGAGGGACAAAATTCAACCAATAACATTTGATAATCTCAAGTTTTAGTTTTAAAGAGACTCAAGGAGAGGAAAAAAGATAATGCTTAGAGCAATTGTGACCTGGGAAGACTGACAGAAGGCCCCTTGACAAAGCCAGAACTGCCAAAGGATAATACACTCAAGGCAAAGTTAAACTAAATGTCAAAATATTTTGCCTACTTTATTGTTTATTTTCTTATTATTGAATTTTGAGAGTCCTTTGTATATTCTGGATACAAGTTTTTTTTATCAGATACGTGTTTTGTAAATATTGTCTCCTAGACTGTGGCCTGTCTTTTTGTTTAATCATATCTTTTGAAAAGATATCTAATTTAATGAAGTACAATTTATCAACTTTTTTCTTTTCTGGTTCATGCTTTGCATGATCCAAGAAATCTTTACCTAAACCAGGGAAATAAACTTATTCTCCTAGAAGTGTCATGGTTTTAGAATTTATATTTAGATCTGTGATCTATTTTAAGTAAATTTTTATACATGGTATGAAGAAAGGGTTAAAGGTTTTGGGGTGTTTGGTTTTGTGTTTTTTTTTTTTTTTTTGCATAGGTATATCCAGTTACTCTCTGATCATTTGTTGGAAATACTATCCATAACCACTGAATTATCTTGACATCTTTGTGGAAAAATCAATTGACCATCTATATGTGTAGGTCTAATTCTGACTTTTTATTCTGTACCACTAATCTATATGTCTATCATTATAAAAAAAAAATTCTTTTTTCTTTTTTTGGCTAGGCTGTACAGATTGTGGGGTCTTAGTTCCCTGAACAGGGATTGAACTTGTGCCAGTGCATCAAAAGCACTAAGCCCTAACCACTGGACAACCGAGGACATCCCTGTACAAGTATCATAGTCTTACTATAGCTTTACAGTAAGTTTTGAAATCAAGTAGTGTGAGTCCTCCAACTGTTCTTTTCCAAATTTAATTTTGATATTCCGTGTTCTTTGATTTCTATATACATTTTCAAATTTTAGGTTTAGCATGTCAAATCCTCAAAAATGATTAGGATTATGTTGAATCTATAAATTAATTTGGGGGAAATTGACATCTCAGCAATTTTGAGGATTTTGACCATGAATATCTCTCTAATTATTTAGGTTTAATATTTCTTTCATTAATATTGTGCCATTCATAATATACAGATTTTGCATACATTTTGCCAGACTTGCTCCTATTTCATATTTTTATGCAGTATACATTTCAATTTGCAGTTGTTCATTGCTAGTGTATAGAAAATCAATGACTTTTGTATTTTAACCTTATTTCCTATAATCTTGCTAAACTCACTAATTATTCTAGCTTTTTTTTTGTAGATACTTTTTGACTGTCAACACAGATAACCATGTGTCTATAAATAAAGACAGGTTTCATTTTTTCCCCTATCCAATCTGTATGCCCTATATTTCTTTTTCTTGTGTTACTGCACTGGCTATGACCTCCAATACAGTGTTAAATAGGAGTGGCAAGAGAGCACTTTCTTCCCTTATTTCACTTCTGAACTTAAGGAGAAAGCTTTCAGTCTTCCACCATGATACTCAGTTCAGTTCAGTCACTCAGTCATGTCTGGCTCTTTGTGATCCCATGGACTGCAGCACGCCAGGCTTCTCTGTCCATCACCAACTCCTGGAGCTTACTCAAACTCAAGTCCATTGAGTCAGTAATGTCATCCAACCATTTCATCCTCTGTCATCCCCTTCTCCTCTTGCCTTCAATCTTTCCCAGGTTCGGGGTCTTTTCCAGGAAGTCAGCTCTTCGCATCAGGTGGCCAAAGTATTGGAGTTTCAGCTTCAGCATCAGTCCTTTCAATGAATATTCAGGACTGATTTCCTTTAGGATTGATTGGTTGGATCTCAGTCCGAGAGACTCTCAAGAGTTTTCTCCAACACCACAGTTCAAAAACATCCATTCTTCGACGCTCAGCTTTCTTAATAGTCCAACACTCAATCCATACATGACTGGTGGAAAAACCATAGCTTTGACTGGATGGACCTTTGTTGGCAAAGTAATGTCTCTGCTTTTTAATATGCTGTCTAGGTTGGTCATAGCTTTTCTTCCAAGGAGCAAGTGTCTTAATTTCATGGCTGCAGTAACCATCTGCAGTGATTTTGGAGGCCAAGAAAATAAAGCCTCTCACTGTTTCCATTGTTTCCCCATCTATTTGCCATGAAGTGATGGAACCGGATGCCATGATCTTAGTTTTTTGAATGTTGAGTTTTAAGTCAGCTTTTTCACTCTCCTCTTTCACTTTCATCAAGAAGTTCTTTAGTTCTTCTTTACTTTCTGCCATAAGAGTGTCATCTGCATATCTGAGGTTATTGACATTTCTCCTGGCAATCTTGATTCCAGCTTGTGCTTCCTCCAGCCCAGCATTTCTCATGATGCACTCTGCATAAAAGTTAAATAAGCAGGGTGACAATATACAGCCTTGATGTACTCCTTTTCTTACTTGGAACCAGTCTGTTGTTCCATGTCCTGTTCTAACTGTTGCTTCCTCACCTGCATACAGGTTTCTCAAGAGGTAGGCCAGGTGCTTCTTCCAGTCCAGCATTTCTCATGATGTACTCTGCATATAAGTTAAATAAGCAGGGTGACAATATACAGCCTTGACGTACTCCTTTTCCTGATTTGGAACCAGTCTGTTGTTCCATGTCCAGTTCTAACTGTTGCTTCCTGACCTGCATACAGATTTCTCAGGAGGCAGGTCAGGTGGTTTGGTATTCCCATTTCTTTAAGAATTTTCCACAGTTTGTTGTGATCCACACAGTCAAAGGCTTTGGGGGTAGTCAATAAAGCAGAAGTAGATGTTTTTCTGGAACTCTGTTGTTTTTTCAATGATCCAACAGATGTTGGCAACAATGATACTAGTTCTAGATTTTTCATAGATGCCTTTTTATCAGTTTAAGAAAGTTTTCTCTTATTCCTAGTTTGCTGACAGTTTAAAAAATCATAAATGAATGTAATTTGTAAAAATTTTTCCTGCTTTTCTTGAGGTGATTTTTTTTAAGCTTCTGATAGAGGTGAATTACATTGGTTTCCAGATATTAAATCAACCTTGCATTCCTAGAAGAACTCTCACTTGGTTTTTATTATTTTACTTCTTACATATTGCTGGTTTTGATATGCTAATATTTTGTTAAATATTTTAATGTTTATTTTCATGAATGCTATTGGCTTATAGTTTTGCTTCCTCTTGACATCGTGATATAGATGGAATATTTGTGTCCCTGCCCAAATTCATGTTGAAACCTAATGCTCGATGTGATGGTATTAGGAGATGAGGGCCTGTGGGAAGTGCTTAGATCAGGAGGGAGACCCTTCATGAATGGGATTAATGTTCTTATGAAAGAACACACCCCGCCAGAGCTCCATAGTCACAATCACCTATGAACTAGAGAGCAGACCTTCACCAGACATTGAACCTACCAGAGTCTTGATCTTGGACTTCCCAGCCTCTAGGACTCTGAGAAATAAATTTCTGTTGTTGAGAATTCCCTGGTAGTCCAGTGATTAGGACTCTGAAGCTTTCACTCACGAGGTCTGGGTTCCAACCCTGGTCAGGGAGCTAAGATTCCACAAGTAGTGTGGCACAGCCGAAAAAAAAAAATCTGTTGTTAATAAACCACCTAGTCTATAGTATTTTGCAGCCTGAAAAGATAAGATGCATCTCTCTCCCTCTCTGATTTCGGTAGTATGATAATGCTGACCTCATAAAATGAGTTGGGAAACGCTCCCTCTTCTGTTTTATGAAACAATTTATATAGAATTGGCATTATAACTTTCTTGAATGTTTGGTAGAATTCACTAGTGAAGCCCCCGTGGCCTGGAGTCCTCCTCATGGCAAAATTTTTATCTAGATTCAAAATTTAAAATAGGTTATTTAGGTAATCTGTTTATTATTTAATAAGATTTGTTAGTTTGTGTTTTTAAAGGAATTTGTCTATTTTATTTTTGTTGTTAAATTTATTGAAAATACATTGGTCATAATATGCTTTTCTTTAATGTCTGTACTATAGGTAGTTATATCCTGTCTTACATTCCTGATGTTGACAAGTAATATCTTCTCTCTCTTTAATTCATTTATTTTGATCAATTGACAATATCATTGTACTGAACTTTTCAAAGAGTTTTTGGCTTCACTGATTTTCTTTATTGCTTTTTTTTTTTGCTTCAGTTTCACTGATTTCTGCTCTTACCTTTATTATTTTCTTTCTGTTTGCTTTCAGTTTAATTTGCTCTTATTTTCCTTTTTAAATAGAAGTTTAGCTGATTTACAATATTGTGTTAGTTTCAAGTGACAGCATAGTGATTTGTTATTTTTTCAGATTATATTCCATTATAGGTTATTTTAAGATAATGGGTGTAATTCCCTGTCTGTACAGTATAGCCTTGTTGCTTATCTATTTTATATATAGTAGCTTCATCTGTTAGTCCCACACTCCTAATCTGTCCCTCCCACTTCCCTCTCCCCTTTGGTAATCACGAATTTGTTTTCTTTATCTGTAAGTCTGTTTCTATTCTTCATATAGATTAATTTGTGTTATTTTTTTAATTTTTTTTTCATTTATTTTAAAATTTTATTTATTGATTTTTAGCTGCAGCACCATGCAACATGCAGGATATTTAGTTCCCTGGCCAGGTATCAGATCCATGTGCCTTGCATTAGAAGCATAGAGTTTTAACCACTGGACTGCCAGAGAAGTCCCTGTGTTATTTTTTAGATTCCACATGTAAATGATATCATACAGTATTTGTCTTTCTTTGTATAACTTATTTTGCTAAACACAATATTCTCTAGGTCCTTCAACATTGCTGCAAATGGAAGTATTTGATTCCTTTTTATGGCTGAGTAATATTCCATTGTGTATATGTACTACATCTTAACTGAATCATCTGTTGATGAGTACTTGAGTTGTTTCCATGTCTTGGCTATTGTAGATGATGCTGCTGTGAACACAGAGGTTCATGTATCATTTCAAACTGGCATCTTTGTTTTTTCCTGATATATACCCAGGAGTGGAATTGCTGGGTCATATGGTAGTTCTATTTTTAGTTTTTTAAGAACCTCTGTAGTGGTTGCAACAATCTACATTCCCACCAACAGTATATAAGGAGGGTTCTCTTTTCTCCATATCCTCTCCAGCGTTTGTTATGTCTAGACTTTTTGATGATAGACATTTTGACCACTCTGTTATGATACCTCACTGCAGTTTTTGTTTTTAATTTTTTAAAAGATTTTAAAATATTTATTTGTTTTTGGCTGTGCTGGGTTTTTGTTGCTGCGCATGGGCTTTCTCTAGTTGTGGCTAGCAGGGACTATCTAGTTGTGGTACAAGGATCTCTCATTGTGGTGGCTTCTCTTATTGCAGAGCATAGGCTCTAGGCATGTGGGCTTCAGTAGTTGTGGCACATGGGCTCAATAGTTACAGCTTGCAGGCTCTAGAGAGCAGGCTCAGTAGTTCTAACACATAGGCTTATTTGCTTTGTGGCATGTGGGATCTTCCTGGACCAGGATTGAACCCATATCCCCTGCATTGGCAAGCGGATTCTTAACCACTGGACCACCAGGGAAGTCCCCTCACTGTGGTTTTGATTTGCATTTTTCTAATAATTAGCAGTGTTGAGCTTCTTTTCATGCACTTGCTAGCTATCTGTATGTCTTCTTTGGAAAAATGTGTATTCAGGTCTTCTGCTCATTTTTTGATTGGTTGTTTGTTTTTGATATTGAGTTATATGAGCTGTTTGTATATTTTAAATATTAACCTCCTGTTGGTTGCATCATTTGCATTATTTGCTCTTATTTTCTTAAAGCAGAAGCTTAGATGATTGATTTCACATATTTCTTATTTTCTAAAAGAATCAGTTGCTCCTCAAATTTCCCAACATCCAACAAATTCTGATATGCTCTGTTTTCAATCAATCCAAAATATTTCTAATTTTCCTTGTGACTTACTCTTTGATCCATGGGCTATTTGTACTATGGCCAGAAAATATACTTTGTATTATTTCCATTGATGTCAACTACATCAGCCATATCAACAAATGTGAATGGCCAAAAAACATTAAATGAGAAAAATGAGGAAACTTAATAATTACTGAAGACAACAGTACACAGTGAAGTTATAAAAGTTATGAATTATATGAACCAAATAACAGCAACTTCATAAATAACTTATCATTATAAATTAGTTAGTACTTATATGAGGTGCAAGGAAAAATAGTACTAACAAAAACATACTAACATATGATTCTTAATCCAACACGTGTCAATTTTAACCAAAGATGTAAGACTCAAAAAGTCTTAAACAACACAATAAATATGGTAGTCCTAATGCATATATCAAACTTTACATTCTGATAATAGAAAATACACCTGCTTCTCAAGTGCTCATGAAGCATTTATGAAAATTAGTCACATAGTGAGCGAAAAAAAAAAAAAACCTCAACAAAAGTAAAGTAAATATATTACAAACAAGATTCTCTTATTTCACCTAAGAAAACTCAAAATAAATAGTAATTTTTTTTTTTTTGTCTCCAGAAAATGTTTTATGTAGCTGCTGCTGCTGCTACTACTTAAGTTGCTTCAATCATGTCTGACTCTGTGTGACCCCATGGACTGCAGTCCTCCAGGCTCCTCCATCCATGGGACTCTCCAGGCAAGAATACAGAGTGGGTTGCCATTTCCTTCTCCTTTTATGTAGCTGTGTAGCTTAAATATTTTGTTTGTTTTGTCATTAGAAAATATAGAGTAATGATCAACAATTCCTTGTTTTTCAGACCCTCTATCTTGTGGCATTAATAATAATGGCAGTTACCATGTATTGTAAACTATGTGCCAGATACTGTCATCTTAAAAAAAATTTTTTTTTTACATTGGAGTACAGTTGTTTAACAATGTGGTGTCAGTTTCAACTGTATAGCAAAGTGATTCAGTTATACATATACATGTATCTAATCTTTATCAAATTTTTTTCCCATTTAGGTTATTATAGAATATTGAGCAGAATTCCCACTGCTATACAGTAGGTCTTTATTGGTTATCTATTTTATTTTTTTATTTATTCATTTATTTAAATATTTTATTTTATTTTATTTTGGCCATGCCACATAGCATGTGGGATCTCAATTCCCTGACCAGGGATCAAACCCATGACCCCTGCAATGGAGGCTTGGAGCCTTAACCACTGGACTGCCAGGGAAGTCCAGTTATTTATTTTAAATAAAGCAGTGTGTACATGTCAACCCCAAAATCCCAGTCTGTTGCTCCCCATATCCTTCCCACCTGGTAACTAAAAGTTTGTTCTCTAAGTCTGTGAGTCTGTTTCTGTTCTGTAGATAAGTTCATTTGTATAATTTTTTTTTTTTTTTAGATTCTGTATATAAGTGATATCATGTGATATTTGTCTTTCTCTGTCTGATTTAACTTCACTTAGTATGATAATCTCCAGGTCCATCTATGTTGCTGCAAATAGAATTATTTCCTTTTTCTTTTACTTAGTTCTTTATTTTTCCTCAGTTTTTAAAAATTTATCTATTTTTTAACTGAAGGATAATTGTTTTACAGATTTTTGTCGTTTTCTGTCAAACCTCAACATGAATCAGCCATAGGTATACCTATATCCGCTCCCTTTTGAATCTCCCTCCCACCTTGGCTGAGTAAATATTTCATTGTATATATGTACCACATCTAAAAAAAAGCTTCTTCCAGCTACATATTTTATAAATTTCTCACAAACAATTCTTGGCTATAAAGGAAAATAAAATTGAAAAATCCCAAAATTTCTCAAAAAATAATAAAAATGTGTAGATGTCAGAATCTCAGTGACATAATTAAAGTAGTGGTCAGAGGAAAATATCTTTAAACACTTATATCAATAAAAATGAAAACACATGAATTAGTTTTTCAATTTAACAAGCTAGAAAAGAAAAATCAAATGAAATCAGAGGGAGGACATAATATGTAAAAGCAAATATTGAGGTAGAACACAGAGAAACTGTACAACAAATAAATTAAAGCTTCTTTTTCTTTGGGGAATGTCAATAAAATAGAAAAATCTCTAGCTTTCCTATCAAGTGGCAGAAGGTATACATATGCAAAATAAGAAATGACAAATAGGAAATAAACACTGATACAGAAAATATGAAAGCAAATAATGAAGAACTACTT